>NW_007255558.1:443446-443730 GCF_000164805.1 Carlito syrichta
CCAACTCAAAAAAAAAAAAAAAAAAAAAGAAAAAAGAAAATAAAAAAATACCATCAACAAAAACGTTGGTGGGGCCATAGCATGTGTGATAAAGGGGGAAGGGTAAAATGAGATGAGGTCAGAGAGACAGGCTGGATCATGGAGAACCTTGTAGAACAGGAAGAAAGAGCCACTGAGGCTATAAGAAGGGGAACTGGAAGACTCTGCTATACTTTATTTATTTATTTTTTGAGTTGGAGTCTCACTCGGTCGCCCAGACTGGAGTGCAGTGGCCGCTCCCGGCC
>NW_007255558.1:443750-548833 GCF_000164805.1 Carlito syrichta
TCCCGAACACCGCAGCCTCGACCCGCTGGGCTCCGGCGATCCTTCCGCCTCAGCCTTCCGAGTAGCCGGAATTACAGGCATGCACTACCACGCCCGGCTGATTTTTTGATTTATTGTAGAGATGAGGTCTCGCTGCCCAGGCGGGTCTCGAACCCGCGGGCTCAGGCCATCCACTCACCTCAGCCTCCCAAAGGCGCGGGATGACAGGCTGAGCCACCGAGCCCGGCTTCTGCTATACTTTAAAAGAAAATCGCTTTGGTCTCTAGGAAGACATCAGATGATAGGAGCGAGAGATATCAGAAGGCTTTCATAGGGGTTTAGGAATGAGGCAAGTGGCTTGGATGGGGGTATAGACAGGATGAATTTCAAAGGTAAAGAGGTAACAGATTAATGAATATATTATATATTCAATAATAGTTGAAGAATGAGAAAAAGGAAAATATTAAAGAAAATATTTAAAAAATATTAAAATATTAACGAGGAAAAGAAAATATTAAGAGTATCTGTTAGGCACACCATCTATTAATGTGAGGAAAGATGAGGGAGTACCAGCTTTGGGAAGGTTATCAAGCGTGCTATGAATCTTAATCATAATCTTAATTCCTCTGTTAGTCCATTGGTCCATCCTCCAGTCAACCATGTGAACATGATCCACTGCAAAACTAGAAGTTCCTCATATTTTACATGCAATTTCATAACTCCACGACTTTCGAAGTGCTTTCCTTTTTCCTATGATCTTCTTCCACCATCCTTGTGTAACTGGTGATTACTCTTCTTTCCACTTTAAATCTTCACCTTTATGAATATTACCCTTAGATTTCTAGGAATAATTAGCTCCTCTGCTGTATGACAGGTTTTAACTTATATGGTGCCATTAAACTATATTTGATGTATTAAGTAATTAAATATTTTCATGTCCACTATTCTGGATGAAGCTTCTTGAAGGTAGACTTTATATGCAATATTCCCAGAACCTAGCAAAATGATTGGCATTGTCTTATGTGCTCAATAAATGAATGTGACACAACCTCCAAATTCGTCGTTGTGCAAGACATTGGCATAACATGAGTTGAGTCTTCAATTTTTTAATAAATAAATGAACCTTGTACCAGAAATTGTATAACACACTCAACTCTATTCCTTGCAGTAGCATCGTCCACATTCCTTGCAGTAGCCTTGTCCACATGGAACTAAGGCCCAGTGAGATTAAGTAAACTGTCCAGGTTCATAGGGTAAGTGACAAAGGCAGAGTCTGATAATAGGTCTGATTACAAGTCAATATTCCTTGTATCACACTAATATTTCTTTAGAATTCTAGAGTTGTGATGTCTAGGATGGTAGCCTCTAGTAGCAAATCTCTACTGAGCAGTTGACATTAGGTAGTCTGAATAGAGGTATTAGATGTACTAATAGTGTAAGATACACTCTGAATTACAGACTTACTATGTTAACAGAATGAAAATTATTTGCATGCTGTTTACATGTTGAAGTAATATTTTGTGATATATTAAGCTAAATCGAATTTATCATTAATGTCTTATTTCTTTTTGCTTCTTTTAATGCAGTTGTTAAAAAAATGCTGAATTACCTATGTAATATTTCTTTTTTTTTGAGTTGGAGTCTCACTCTGTCACCCAGGCTGGAGTGCAGTGGCACACTCATGGCCACCACAGCTTCAACCTGCTGGGCTCAGGCAATCCTTCTGCCTCAGCCTTCCAAGTAGCTGGAACTACAGGTGCATGCTACCATGCTCAACTTCTTTTTTTGAATTATTGTAGAGATGAGGTCTCACCAACTTTTCCAGGCTGGTCTTGAACCCCTGAGCTTAGACAATCCTCTCACCTTAGCCTTTCAAAGTGCTGGAATTACAGACTTGAGCCACCATGCCCAGTTTACATGATATTTCTATTCAAGCTGTTCTAGAAGTTAGAGAAGGGACACATCCATACACAAAAGCAACAAAGTGAAGGATTTGACCACCATTTAAAAAGAGTTGTGAGTAAAGTGCTTCAGGATTTCATTGAAAGGAAAAAATATTTCAACAGGTGGAAATAGGGAATATAAAATTTATGTGAAGAACAGGTTTGACGTCAATGAAA
This sequence comes from Carlito syrichta, assembly GCF_000164805.1. Taxonomy (NCBI): domain Eukaryota; kingdom Metazoa; phylum Chordata; class Mammalia; order Primates; family Tarsiidae; genus Carlito; species Carlito syrichta. The sequence continues at coordinate 445,850 of NW_007255558.1, forward strand.
GGAGATAAGGTGAAATTGCTTTTAAGTAAGAAAAACAGAATTAGAAAAACAAATGTAGAAGAGGAACAAAAATGACAAGAAATCTGGCATTCTAGACTGTGTTTTAGAAACATAAGTTAGGCATGATGGAGCCACAGGAATTAAGTTAGAAAAGGTATTCTGGGGACACTCAAAGTCAAGGAAAAGGACACAGACTTTCTTTTGAACCTATAAAAAGGTTTTTGTTTTTTCAAACAGGAAAGTGACAATGAAAACTTTTGGAATATATCAGATAGAAACATTGGTAAACAAAGTGATGAAAATCTGAACTAGGATACAGCAGTAAGGATGAAAGTTAGGAAAGTGTGATAAATTGTTACAATAAGGGCTACCCAATGAATGACCCTTCCCAGTATCCATACTTATGTGGAGTCTCTTTCTACACAAACTATGGAATGAGCTTAAGATTTGTTTTGTCCATTGGGGTGTCAGCAAACAAGATACAAGCAGAAATTTGATTAAGATTTGCACAAGGGGGCTTGATCTCCTGAAACTCTGACATCAAAGATTGTGAACGTAACTGGGATAAAACTCTAGTTGTCCCTAGTCATTCCAACAATCTGAGTTGACGTAGCAGCTAACAGTAATTGAATGATGTTCCAGAGCTAAACCAGCAGAAGAAACATCTAGTCAATCCACAGACTTGTGAGATATGAGTTATAATTGTTATTCAGCAACAGAGTAGCCACCCCCAATCTGTGGTTTCACCTTGTACAGTCTTTTGCTTTCTGCAGTTTCGGTTATCTGTGTCCAACCTGCTCTGAACATTATAGCATTTTGAGAGATGAACATTCATGCAATTTTGATTACAGTATATATTACAATTGTTCTATTTAATCATTGTTGTTAATCCCTTACTGTGCTTAATTTATAGAATAAACATTATCATAGATATGCATACATAGGAAAAAACATAGTCCGCATAGTCAGCCATCCTAATTCACAGGTTCCACATCTCTGGATTCAACCAACTATGGATAGAAAACATTAAGCAACGACAAAAAAGGATAACTGCATCAGTACTTTTTCCTTGACATTGTTCCCTGAACAAGACAGTATAACTTCTTTTGTTTTTTTTTTGAGTTGGAGTCTCACTCTGTTGCCCAAACTGGAGTGCAGTGGCGTGCTCCCGGCCACCACAGCCTCGACCTGTTGGGCTCCGGAGATCCTCCTGTCTCAGCCTTCCAAGTAGCTGGAACTACAGGTGCGCTCTACCACGCCCGGCTAATTTCTTGATTTATTGTAGAGATGAGGTCTCGCCAACTTGCACAGGCAGGTCTCGAACCCTCGGGCTCAGGCAATCCACTCACCTCGGCCTCCCAAAGCGCTGGGATTGCAGGCTGAACCACTGAGCCTGCAGTATAACTGTTTATATAGCATTTACACTGTAGTAGATATCATAAGTAATTTAGAGGTCATTTAAAGTATATGAGAGGATGTTTTAGGTTATATGCGAACATTATATTTTATACAAGGGACATGCGCATCTGTGGATTTTTGTATCTGCAGGAGTTCCTGGAACCAATCCCTCATGGATACCAGAGATGACTATACAGGGTTTGATACTATCTGCAGTGTCAGGCATCCACTGGGGGTCCTGGAATGTAAGTCCTTTGAAAAGGGGGTGGGGGAGCGACTATAATTACTAAATAGATAGCCGGGAAATGCAACAGATTTGGTAGAGACTGACTCTACAGAAAGTGGTAGCTAATCAGATATAAAGGGATAGTGAGAAAAAAAGCATCAAAGGGAACTCTATTATCTAAACTTTGGGTGAGTAGAAGAATGGCAATGCCTTTTTCATGAAATCATGAAATCTTGAAGATTTGGTTTAGGAAAATTGATAAACTAATATGGGGACATACTGAATTTGAGGTACCACTTTTAAACCAAATGTATGTACAAAAAGAATTAAACAACAGATTTGAATAAAATAGTATAGAGATTTGAAAGTTTTCAACAAAACAGTGACAGTATGCAAAATGAAACCCAAAATTCAAAACAATTGATTTAGCACAAATGCCAAACAGAACAGAGAACCAAAAGAGATGTTAAACACAAAGTCATAACTTTGGGCAGTCACCAATCTATATAAATGATGGGGTAGAAGAAGTAGAAAGGAGAAGAGTTTTATTACCAGAGGAAGGTTTTCAAAAACAAATAGGGAAGAAAAATTTGCAAGGAGCACGAGAGACTAACTGGATGTGGGGCTAAGTTTTAGACTCAAAATAGAAGACTGACTAGATGGTGAGTGACACAGAACTAATGGTATACAGTCGAGAGTTAGAAACGGGCATCATTTGAACTTCATACTGACTCAAGGTTCCAAATGCTAAAATGTAATGGTTAAGAACATGATCTTAGGAGTTAGACAAATTATCCTTCAACCCTGACTTTTCCTTTACCAACTGTGTGATCAGGGAAGGTAATCTCTCTAAATTAAGTTTATTCTGTAAACTGGAAAAAGTAATATGTACCTCACAGAGTTGTTATCATGAATAAACAAATGATGCAAATAAAGCTGTCACTGCAGTGTATACAGTAAAAACTCAATATATTTGGTTGTGATAAGGTTGCTGTTACTACTATATTGTTATTTTTATTATGGGGCCTCTTAAATCAGCAATAGATCCATGCTCTCTTTCCACCGCCACTCAGTTATCACTTGATCAATCAGTCTTTCTGTTCCACTCTTCTGAACTTTTAATAATACTTTCTACTTCTCAGAAGCATTTTCATTCCCTCTTGAGGAACAGGTAGAGATGAGAAGGAACCAGCAATGTTTCCCCCTCTGCCCTCCACCCTCCCACTTAAATATTTCTGGCAAATCCATGTTGATTTTGAAATATATTTCTCATCATTGTCTCATCAGTTAACTCTGAACAGTTCTTCTAACAACAAATCAGTGTTTTCCATAGCACATTTAGGACGTTACCAAAATAAAGACTAATTTGCAGGCATAATTTGGAAATTTTATTAGCATTTTAGGAATAAGCTTCTACTAAGGGTCAGGCTTTGTCATATATTTTCTCATTTAATCTTATTTTTCACCTCAAACAAGCAATCTGAAGAGCTGTAACGCCATAGGAGAGGCACTGAAATAACTAAAACATATTTATGTCTTGTGCAGTAAAATCTGCATACAAATCCTTGATATCTTTGGCATCAAAAACAAAATAAGTAGGTGTAAAGCAGTTGTTATGTCTACTTTCTAGAGTAGTTTTATCCTAAAAGAGTTATTCTCAGAGAAGACATTCAGTTATTAATATCAGTGCTGTTGCTCATATTTCTTATTTCTTGGAATGTTCTACGAAAAACAAAAACAAAAAAACTTCCCTTTACTCTAAATCACTAACGGTTACTATAATGTGTCAAATAAGATATTTTAGGAATGCCTTAAAAATATAAAATAGGATATTTGGTAATATCCTAACAACAAAGCAATTGCCCTTAGTATTTATATTTAATGTGTCAATAAAACATATCAAATGCCAAGAAGAAAATTTACGTTAACACAAAATTACCCAGTCTAGTGTTCTCAAAAGTATTTTCCCCAATCAATACTATATAAGTAGTATTTGCTATTTTATGTAACATCCACAATATTAATAGCATTATAGGGAAGAGACTCTAGTGTACATTCAGGATTTCTCTTAACATACCAAGTGCCATAAATGTGGTCATTTTGCTTAAAGTCTACTTAAATCACACTAAAAGCCATGACTTAAATAAAAGGGCTCTATTGAAATGTTTAGTAAAAAATAGTGAGTTCTAAAAACCTTGTCTTCTTATAGCCTCCTTTTTGCCTGAATAAAAATGTTTTTTACAAAGTTCTTTTCCCCCATCCAAAGTAGCCTCACATCTGTACCAGACACCATTTTTTCAACATGCAAATGAATTAAAAACTGACCAAGAAGATAAGTTATCTACTCTTGTAATTCCTACTGTTGTAGCTTTTAACCTAAATGTTTCACAGTTAAATATCTTTATAACAAGTAATTTAGTAGACATACCACTAAAATTTTTTATAGAAATACTCTAATGAAGCATCTATACATTGCTATTCTGATTCCTACCTATCTCCAAGTGTTTTGACTTTTAATTTTTTTTTTTCTTTTTCACAGTTTTCAATATTCTGCAGCTTTAGGTAGTAAAATGACCATGGAACTTAGTGAAGTTACTGGCTTCTCTTTCTTAATAGAAGTTGTAACTCCTGAGTTTTACATCGATTTATGTCTAATTTTCTAAAAACAGTAAACCACCCACCAGCCCTCCGCCTTCAAAGAAAAAAAGGAAACATACACTGAACTCAGGATGAGTCATATGTTAAAGTTAGAGAAAAGAGGGTAAGACAATCAAGTTTGTTTATGAGATCTCTGAGATCAGAGAAGTCTTTTGAGTCAAGGCAAGGACATGTTGTCAACATAAATAGATTTTTGCTGCAGGGACACTGAAATATGAGTTGTCAACAAATCTAAAATAGATTGGAAAACTTTGAACTATATCAACTCATACGACAGAAACTATTTCAAGGTGTGGGGGAGGAGGGAACTTACCCAGTACCCAAAAAACATTAAAATATCTTACCAAATTGACTTCCTTAAATCAGCAATCTCCCAAACTCACAGTTCAGTGTTTTTCAATCATAAAATAACAAAAATCTCAGTTCTGGTTTTGCTTTTTCTTCAGTTGAGGGAAAAAAAAATACTGATTTAGGATTTTATAGATTTTCTATAACCTTTTCCTTTCCACGTGTGGCCCTATAGTCCTACTCTAATTCTCCAAATCTAATCTGTACAAGCAGCCTAATCTGAGCTCCAGACACCAGGCTGGTCACCTCTGTTTCCGGAGCAAACCACTGTCTGCCCTCCCCTGCTCAATCTGCTGCCCTGCCCTCTTATGACACGATACCTCTTACGTTTGTTTTGTCTTCCTTTTTCTTTCTACAATATCCTCTCCTAATCTCAACTCATCATTTTTTCTTTCCTAAACCATTTATATCAATATGTAGGGAAAAAAACCTTTTGCCAAAATAACCTTAAAGACCAGATTAGCATAAAACTGGGTCAAATTAGTTAAATGAGACTAGAATGTAAACAAAATCATTCATTTAAAAAAAAAATTAAATCCATGCTTCACTATCAACTACGTGAACCTTAGAAAAAACATGAAAGTCTCTAGGCTTCATTTAGGTCCTCCTTTCAAAAGTTAGAATAGTATTGTTGATAAATACAAAATATAAAAGCCACCAACAATATGTATTATTACTATTGGCCATTATTATGCATTACTGCCTTGACTTCTCACACACACATACCCTACAAAACATAATTATAATTATCCTCATTTTAAAATAAGGAAACAAGACACTAAAATATTAAGAAGTGGGATTTGTCCATGGCCAAATTGAAGTAAATGTTGGAACTGAAATTTAAAGCCAAGCAGCCTAACTCTACAGTGAGCTTTACCTACTGCTTAGTACTACATTCGCCTTCGAGTTGTTATAAAAATCATATTGTATAATATGTGAAAGTATTTTAAAATCTGGAAAGTTTTGTTTAACTAATATTAATAGGTTTAGAAGATCACAGTAGTAAGAATTATTCAAAAAACAATCGCCTGCAGGGTTAAAAATATGTGGATGATTCAAAAATAAAAACCATGACTACATACTGGAATAGTACAGTGAAGTGCTCTGAAGTCATTTGTCCGTCTTTGGCAATGAACATAGTCGTTAACTTTGGACTTTGAAAATATGCATAGTATAATTTCAGTGTTAACCATTAACAAAACAGAAAGAGTGCATCATTTCTACTGTGGGAAAGGGTAAATCACAGATTAATACAAATAATTTAAAAGGAAGAAATATTAAAAAAAGAATGAGTAGGGCATTAAGAAAGTGAATTTTAAACAAATATAACAATAATTACATTCAGTTAAAATGGACTTTTCCTGTTAAAAGACAAGTGTTTTCAGACAACTTTTTTAAGGGATGAAAAAGAAATAAAGATAAAAGGCTAGGAAATAAACTATGCACATTCTAACCAAAGGAAAGATGGTGTAGCTTTATTAGTGTTGGACAAAGACCTAAGGCCAAATTAATGACAAAGATAAAATAGTTGCACTTTATAGCTTGAAGTGTTTGACTTTCAGACTACACAAATCAACATTTGTGTTTACTCCCCTTATAACAGGTTTAAAATAAAGCAAAAATTTGGTGGAATAGTAAAATCAGGAAATACACAATTATAATGGAAGATTATTAACATACTAGCCTCAGTAGTTCTTAGAACAACCGGATTTCAACAAGTTCTGGTCAACTTGACCAGATGGACATAGAATACATTCCTTTTACAAGTGTCTACATACATACAGCTCATTAGGCGAGTCTTTTAAAGGACTGAAATACAGACTATGCTAACTGGACTAAGATCACATAGGAGACTCATCAACTGTTATGTTAGCCATTTTTCAATGCTTGAACACTTATTACCAAAGATTTTGCTACTAGATGAAATGTTATCATGAGTATCTGTGTACATGTCAACACATGGGTGAACATTTCTGTTGGCTAGGTAAGTGGAACTTGGAGTACACTTTTACAGTTTAGTATTACGCAAAATTACCCGTAAACAGGTACCAATGTGTACTTTCTAGGAGTAATATATTATAGTACCTCTTACCACACTCTCAGCAAAAATTGCTATCAAACCTTTAATTTTTTTTCTTTCTAGATGAAAACAAAAGTATGTAGTCATGAATGTTTGATAAGAATCAGGGTAGTGTCAAAGCTATGCCTGCATTTTTTTTTCATCGCTTAATGACAAGGATATGTTCTGAGAAACGTGCCCTTTGGTGATTCCGTTGTGCAGTGTCAGCATACTTCCACACCTTGATGGTACAGCCTGTGGCTCCCAGGCTACACATCTGTACAGCATGTTACTGAACTGGATACTATAGGCAATTGTAATACAATGTACTTGTGTATCTAAACATGAAAAAAGTGTAGTCAAGATACATTTAGGAGACACATGACTGTATTTACCAAGCAAAAGGTTTTGTAATTTTTAGAGTGATTATCTGTTTAAATACAGTCATCCCTCAACCCTCCATATCAGGATTGGTTTCAAGACCCACCATGGATACCAAAATCCACAAATGTTCAAGTCCTTTATTAAAATGCGGTTCTTGCATGTAACCTACGTACATCCTCCTGTACACTTCGAACAATTTCTAGATTACTTATAATACTTAAAGCAATGTAAATAGGCATTATACTGTGTTGATTAGGCAATAATGGCAGGAAAAACAAAAGTCTATACATGTCCACCACAGACACAAGCCTTTTTTCTTTTCCAAGACTTCCATATGATGTTGATGGAATTCACGGCTGCAAAACTCATGGATATAAAGGGCTGAAGTAACTGTTATTTGTCTCATCCTTCAATCTTGTTTAATAAAATAAGAGGATTATATTTAGGTAACTGGTTCCAAATGAGAGGGAAGGAGGGAGCAATGTATTAATGGTAGTTTTTTATAAAGTTAAATTTCATTACTATGGAAGTATCATTTTTACACAAATTTTGGAAATTTTACTTACTTAGAACTTCAAGTCTGGAAACCACTGAACTAATTTATTCTCATAGTCTCTCACTGCTAACACTCTCTGATATTATGGCTTCTCTTGACTTTCCGTATCCCAAGGGAGATATCTTATGATAATTAAATAGCTTACGGACACTTAGTGGCTTTATCAATTAGAATGGGTTATGCCCCAGCTAAAACAAACAGAAAAACCTAAAAATTTTCAGTGGCGTCCAATTTCTCACGTTCATCTCAGATCAACAAGGAGCCTCTTCTTATGCATCTCTTTGCATTACGTCACAAAAACTTCATTTTGACACATGCTTTAACAATCCAGGAGGTCCTAAAGTAACACATATTATTTCTGCTCACATTTTACTGTCAAAACAAATCAGTCGTTCCCAAATTTAACAGGATGGGGGTATATTTTACTTGCAGGGAGGAGATATTAGTGAACAATACATTTTACATGTAGGTATGAGGTCAGAAATAAAAACTGTACCAGAAAAAAGTTTTTATTGAACATTTGAAAAACAAGAAATGAATTTAAATATCTTTTTAAAAGAAAAATAGTGTACATGGAGCTTGCTATTCAACCTTAATGTCTTTCCCTTCCACCCTTTCCTTCCAGGGCATGACATCAATGTCTTCCATGGTTGGTATATTTCCATGCATGTTTTTGCTATTTACTTCATCTTATGTTTCCATTAACAATATATAATGGTATTTTGTCTATCTTTATCTAAAGTCTGAAAAGTTTCATAAAATAGCTCAGATTTTCTTCTTGAAGTTCCAGATTTTTAAAGATCCTGGTATATACTGTATTATGTGCTATTTTACAATTTTATTTATTTATTTATTGAGTAGGAGTTTCACTCTGTTGCCCAGACTGGAGTGCAGTGGCACGCGCCCAGCCACCGCAGCCTTATCCTGCTGGGCTCCAGTGATCCTTCTGCCTCAGCCTTCCAAGTAGTCGGAATGCCGGGCTATTATGCCTGGCTAATTTTTGATTTATTTTAGAGACGAGGTCTCGCCAAGTTGCCCAGGTAGGTCTTAAACCTGTGGGCTCAAGCAATCCACTCGCTTTGGCCTCTCAAAGTACTTGGTATTACAGGCTGAAACACTGAGTCCAGCCTATTTTATAATTTTAAAAAATTAAAATAAAATCTATTGTTATGTAGTCAGATACTCCTTTTCTCATCTCTAACTGATACTTTTGAAAACAGGTAACCACCTCAAGTCTTTGTATATTAGTCATAGATATTCTAAAGTCATAACAGATTTCCTAGTTTTTTCTTCTTCCCATTAGACCTCATGCTTGGGGGGTGTCTCTTTCCTGAAACTTTTTCAATGTTTGGTTACTTTCTATTTTTAAGATTTTCTATTAGGTTTATTATGAATGTTATATTTCTATTAGTTTGTTTTCAGAAAATGCCAGAGTAGACTATTTAAGGCTTAAGTATTTGTGGCAAAAACCTCTTGGGAGAACCATCAGTTTTACCTCTTATAGGAGTCTGATACATGTGGCGAACTCACATCTGTACTTAATAATCCTAATGAGGTCACTGTTTTTTTAATATAGTAAAGAATTAAATTCAGTGAAGCTTTTGACAGTTGACGTATTAAATTCTCCTTTACTCACAAAGAAAAGTGTTCTTTTCATAGGGTGGTAAAGATAAAATGATTACTGTTACTCAGCAGAGCTACTTTTCACATTTCAAAATCCACTGAGATACTCCTGTCAATACTCGAGGCTCTATCCTTCTCGAATTCATCTCCTTCCCTCACCATGCCTCTACCCTACTTCCAGTGCCATAATCGAAAACTTAAAATTAAGTACTGCACTTGCTTTACGAGTCCTAAATTCGGTCACTCTACTCTTATTTCAACCTCCCAAATTTCTAGTTCCGACCTCAAGAACTTCAACACGCACTGCATACTGCAGCGTACAACTAGTCATCCCATTTTCAATGTGTCTCCATTTTATTTTCTCACTTCACTCCTCACCCAGATTACTCTCCATGTCCCTCCTTTAGAATCACGCTCTTAGATATATCAACACTTTAGCCTGTTTCCAACTTTTTTATGCTCTTAGATATAGCAACACTTTAGCCTGTTTCCAACTTTCTTGTGTTCTTCCAGGAAGATCTCAACTTTGGTTAAATTCAGCGCTGTGCCTACCCAGTGACAGACTCAAGATGAACTTAACTGTAGAAAAACATAAAACCATGCTGATGATCTCATTTAGATTAACAACCACAGACTGCAGGTGCAAGTACGTACTTAGGCGCTGCCTAGCAGTCCTTCTAAGAGTATGTTTACTTTCCCACTTTCCTATTTTTCAACTCTTTCTTCCAGCCTTCATGACTTTCTTCCTCTTAACCTTGCTTCCTATTTAACTGAAAAAACAAAAACCAAAAATTTTACATGTTGCTACCATCTGGCAAACGACAAGCACCTAGACCTCCCTAATGTGCCCTTTATCCTGTTACCCAATGAGCTGTCTGCATGCTCATCTTTAAAAGGAACTTTTTCTATTGTTTCAGTCAATTAGCATACAAATATGCTCTATCTTCAATCTTAAAAACAAAATAAACTTCTTTGTACATTACCCTGCATTAACGATCCATTTCTCACTGTTAAATTCTGCCCTACGTATTTGATCACTTCTTCCTCCTGCCTGAGATACTTTCTTCACTTTGCTACTAGCTGTATTTCCAGTCTTCTTTAATAGTTCTATACCTATCTGACATCTAAACAGTGGCATGTTTCAGGGGTTACTTTTCCATATTTATCATTCCTATCTTAAATATTTTTACTCTACACACTTCACAATGTTGTAAATAAAAAAGAAGAATCTATGATTCACAATAGCCTTTTAAAAGACCTGAGCCTTAGGGCAGGTGAAGCTGTTATTACATACTCAGGAATAAGAACAAATAAAATTTTTAAAAACCCAATTTTTTCCTACTCACAGTTGAAACTAATTTCGCTAAGGGACCCAAATAATTTTCTTTTTTAAGTTGGAGTCTCACATTGTCACCCAGGCTGGAGTGCAGTGGCACACTCACAGCTTCTGCAGCCTTGACCTGCTGGGTTCAGGTGATCCTTCTGCTTCAGCCTTCCAAGTAGCTGGAACCACATACCTAGCTAAGTTTTTGATTTATTATAGAGACGAGGTCTCGCCAAGTTGCATAGGTTGGTCTTGAATTCCTGGGCTCAGGCAGTCCTCTTGCCTACACCTCCTAAATTACAGGTGTGAGTCACCTGTAATTTAGAATAATTTCACATGGGAAACATTTTCACCTTGAGTGATATTCTCACAGATGACAGACTTGGAGGTACAAAATGGAAGACCAAATTAGGGCAAGGATATAAATGCCCTAAACTAGGATAAATCTTCCACTACTAAAAAACTCCCCCAAACAAAACAAAACAAAATAAAACAACCAATAAAACAAATTAAATGCATTCGTATCCACCTAATAATTTTTGAAAAGACAGTATTTGTAATCTCAAAAAAAATTGTATCATAAAATTGTCTTAATATAAAATTTATGTAATTATCAAAATACATTTTCTTAGATGTAGGAAACAACACAAAAAATTACAAACACTATTTTAGTGGAAAGAAAATAATTTATTATATTTGCGAAAAGTCATTAAAATACATGTAATATAGTTCTAATTATCTGATTTAAATGCATATAGATATAATTTTTAAATACATTTTTAAAGCTGTTACGCACAGTTCCATAGTCCAGGCAGTCAATTTCTTCCTCTCAAAGTTGGAAAGCACTTGAAACACATGGAATTCAAAAGGGAACCTAAAACATCACAAAAGTTCATTAAAAATAACCATAATTATCAAACAGTTCATTAGCTTAAAAAATAACTAAAAGCTAAGACTTTTATATTTAGAAAATTAGTGAATCATGTCAGTACAACAAAAGTTAATTATCTAAATGAACAGTTTATACAAAAACTGTGATTTAAAACATAAACATTTTAATTGTGTCTACACAAAAATAACAATTATAATTTCAATATGTATAGCTTTTTGTACTTTTGTGGTGGTAATAATTATTAACAGGGTTGGGTTGCTTTCTTAGAACTAATAGTAGAATCCACCAAAGAACTCTAGAGGCTTCAACCCTTTATTTTCCTACTTCTACGAGGTCGGATGTCTACACTGGTATTAGGAGACTAACCATTGTACTCTAACAAAGGAGAAACCTAACTGGTTAGTCCTTAGAATTACTAAGCAAACTTTTTCGTATTAGATTCTCAGACCCCATACCCAGAGATTCTAATGTATTAGTTTTAAGATACAGTCTAGGAATCTTTAAGCATAAAAATCCCCTTTTGGTGGTTCTCAACCTTGGATGCCTATTACAATCACCTCGAGAGGCTTACAAAATTCCTACATCCATATTGTACTTCAAACACATTAAATCAAAATTCTGAGGGAACCAATCTCAATATATTTGTCAAAGTTGGTTTTTTTAAACTCAGTATTTTTTTTTTTAAATTCCCAGATCATTTCAGTGTGCAGCCAAGACTGACAGCCACTGTTCTGGGTGATTCTGATCATCAACCATTCTGTAAACCTCTGTTCTTATATACCTAACCAAAATTGTTTCACTTAATGTGCTATCCTGAGTCAACACTATGTCTTCTCCCCTCTGTTACTCTTTTCTTCTCCTTTCTTTGTTTGGAAAAAGAAAAAAGGGTTTTTCTACTTGCTTCTATGTCAAAGGAAATTTCAATAATATGACCTCACATATGAGGTCTGTCAATTGTTATTTAAAATTTACATAGAAAGTCAGTTATTTTAATTTTAATTTTCAACATATGGTCTTCTTAAGAGAAAAAACAATTCCTTTCCACAATCAAATTTTACAACATGCTACATAAAACACCTAGACCAGGTATATCATAAACAGAAAGCATATGTTACTGTACTAGGTTTAGGAAATGCACAAGTACAACAATAAGATGACATTCTGTGTTAAAGCAAATGCATACACTTTTCAAGTAAGTTGACCTGATTCACTAACTTTCCCTGGAAAAGATATAAAACCTAAGGAACTGAACAACAAATCTAAAAAACACATAAGCGATTTGCTCAATCTACATAAATAACTTAGAAGTATTTCCTTTGAATAAAGTGTAAAAAAGAACTGCTTAATATGGATCAAGAGGTGGAGGGACAAACATTTCTAGAAAAAACAAAAACAAAAACACTGCCCCAAAAAGGATACGACAAGAAAGGATACACTTTGCATGACAGTATTACAGCAGTATTTACGCAGGAATGCTTCTAAAGAAGAACAGCAGAATGCAGTTTAAATTTTTTCTTATTTTTCAGCATCAGATTTACAAATAAATGATTTTTTAATACAGAATGAATTAATTTTTCCTCTAATGTATTTATAAGATTTCTGACTATCCCAGTATAGATTTACAATAAAACAAATATTCAAGGATCTCACAGAGGAACTAAACAAGCAAAATGGTCTCATATATTCCTATTAATTTTTTTCAGCTAAACATCAGTAATTTTGGTCAATTTATTTCATGTGCATCCAGTTTACAAAAGGAGAAAAATGTAAAATAAAAAACAAAAGGACTATATTTCCACTTTTTTCTTAAACAATGTAATAAACTTTAACATTTAAAATGCTTGCTTCTACCATTTTTAATTATTAAATTACTTAAGTATGCATTAAAATTGTTTCAAATATAGAAGATTTAATTTCACATTTTTTTGTGTGAAGTGTGTTAAAATATAATTAATTTTATATAGTTAGCACTGTAGAATTTCAGGACTCGAAAAATTTAGCTTTCAATGTTCACTTCAGTTTTCAAAATGAAGTGTGGTCCTGGACTAGATGCCTCACCATTACCTGAAAACTCATTAGTTATGCAAATTATCAGGTGCCATCACAAGTGACCAACTTGGCCTGGCTTGCCACACACTTCTCCTATCTCAGCACTGAAAGCTGGCATCCTGGAAAACCCCTCATTTACAGGAAAATTAGGACAGGATAGTGGGTGACCAGGCTCCTACCTCAGACCTACTGAATCTGAAACACATGCAGGGAAGGGAGAAGCCCCAAATCTGTGTCTGACCAAGCTCTCAAGTGCTTATTAATATACATTACAGTTTAAGAATCACTGCTTTACTCCAGGGGACAAAAAGTAAAAGAAGAAAAACAGACATATTCCCCTTAGAAAATTTATTCTCCAAATGTAACTTTTACATACAAATGGGCTTTATTCTGCTGTCATAATTGTGAAATTTCATGGGAACTATGTACATAGAAAGAAAGATATTCCTTAAAAAATCTTGAGAGACACCTGAATTCCTGCTCTATCAGGCTCTTCAGTTTTATCTCAAGAAATAGCCTTGCCTTCTTTATGTCTTACCCATACTTACCTTTATTAATTTTTAACATTTTCTTTTTCCTTCTTTAGAATCCTGCTTTGGTCTAGCAGATCGAGCAAATTGCTAATATTTTAAAATTAAGGTTTCCTTCATGAACATGAAAGCAATGTTTTCTAAACAACTATAAACAACTTTCTAACACAGGAGTATATAGTTTTTTAATTTACCTTGAGTTCTTCCTGCTTCTGCCAATGACTCGGAGAGGAAATAAAAAATTTAACCTTTTCCTTACAGTCATTATTTGTTTACACCTGTACATTTTCTTCTTTACCTATCCTGCTGATTTTTAGTTTGGAAACTGCATATACTATTAAAAGTAAGATAGTTAATCAGTGATTTATTCTGGTTTTGAAAATTCTCAAGTAGAGATATAAATTACAATATAATAGCAACACCACAATGCATTTTCTTATCTTTTAAAAGATAGGATATTGCTTTGTAGCCCAGGCTGGAGAGCAGTGGCACAATCATAGCTCACTGCACCCTCGAACTGCTAAGTTCAAGCAATCCTCCTGCCTCAGCTTTCCCAGTAGCTAGGACTACAAGTGTGTGTCACCATGCCCTGCTAATTTTTTAATATTTTTGCAGAGATGGTAGGCACCTCACTATGTTGTCCAGGCCTGTCTCAAACTCCTGGAACCAAGCAATCCCAAAGTGCTGGGATAACAGATGTGAGCCACCACAACTGGTTGAATTCTTTCTCTAATAACTCCAAATGTATCTCTGTATATTGTTTCTTAAGACTTAACACGAGTATACAATTTTAAGGTATATAAGTGAAATATTTAAATTAGTTGAAATTTAATAACCTTATGCAGTTTAAGTCCCTTTATCTTCCAATAAAAATATAAATAGCACTGTCATCTGACTCAGCTAAGTCATGTTCAACTGTAACAGAATATCTTAAGCTAGAATGTCAGTTGTTAAAATTTCTAACAGATAACATGAACATTAGCTGCAGTTATACTCTTCTTCTAAAAATTATATAGTTTTGAAACAGATTGATTTAAAGGATACAACCACCATGGGTTTTCCGTAAAGAATAAATCCATTAGCTTCCTTTAAGGCTTTTGTTGCTGCTTTTTCATTTGGAAGGCCAATGAAAGCTTGTCCCTTCATGCGACCTTCTTTCATCAAGCGTATGTCAAACCTAGAAGTCAAGGAAGAGAGAGTGGTTTTGATTATGAAAATGTTAATTACAATGAAGTGAATGTAAATATGATGAACAATTTGAAATTCTGCAACTTCAAAGTAAAAATGACTATACTATCTGATTAGCATGTCAATTATTCAGTTTTCTAAAATTATATTTTGTATTCTATTCTAAAGTTGATTCTATATATAGGTAATAGAAGTTTATGATGTACTTATATCTATTTTAAAAAATTATTTACAAATATATTAATGTAACTTAAAAGTTATATTCCTAGCAACTATAAAAGCAAATTTAATTTATTTCATCTCTATGTTTTAAAAGCTTCTTCAAGCCAATTCAGTACTATCTGCTCAAGTGACAAAAAGCTATACAACCAAGAATAGAAGGGCTGATAGGAGTCAATTATAAGCAATTACAGAATTGCCCAGTTGGAAAGAAACTCAGTGATTATGCAGTCAAAACCATCATTTTACAGGTAATTCCTACAGAGACTGAATAATTCTTCAAAGCAGATGAAGTCAGAAAGAAACACAGACCAGTTATTTTTATTCCTAATATAGTGAGGTATTATTCTATAGTGTACTCATTTTTCAAAACTTTTGAGAGACAATTATATTCAAATATTCAGCACATTTGTAACCAGATTGTAATTTGCAACTGAAATACTGCCTCCTCTTTAGTCTATGGAACTAGCAAAAACACACACACAAAAATCAACTAAAAAATTCAATAAAATGCTTTAAAAAAAAAAAATCACATGACTAGCCTCATGGGAAACAGCAAGCATTTGGCAACCTAATAAGGGATATCGGCCACTAATGAATATAAACGGAGAATTTTAAAACATGTTTCTACTTGTGCATGCTTATCTAAAAAGATAAACAGGCAAGATGAGATTTTATAAATATTGCTTTCTCTTGAAAAATAAAACAAAATTAACTAGTTAGAATCACTTTTCTATTTTATCTCTACTCAAACGTCTCTCGCCTTATCTTTTCTACTTCTTCCTACTTTTAATTTATATGACAGTTTCTTACTTTGGAATTAACAAATACGGAATTTTACAGAATGAAATTCTAACTCCAAACCATAGCTTTCATATCATTTACAAATCACATCCCTCCCTTTTGCTTTAAAAAAATTGGGAGTCTTGTTTAATGTCCATTTAAAAGATGAGAATTTACTGCAAGGGTAAGAATTTAAAACATTTTGCCTCACTGCTATATATTCCTGGATACTTCATTAAAAAAATGTTTTTCAAAGCACGGTCTTGGGATCTGCTACCTCAGTATCGTTCAAGAGTTTTTTAGCAACACAAATTATCCATGGATCTTATTCATGAGACCCAGAAAACTGTTCTACTGTGCTCTCTGGGCGATTTTTGGGCAATTTAAAAGTCCAAGAACCACCGCTTTGCAGAGGGGATTGGGGCCAGAATTTATCATGAGGTCTGTCTCTGTAAAGAATTTTGTCAGGATACAGTCACGAATATTCATTTAGGCAGCAGTACCCAATCTTTTTGGTATCAAGAACCAAATCATCAGGCATGTGATTCTCATAAGGAGCACACAACCTGGATCCCTCACATGCACAGTTCACAATAGGGTCTGCGCTCCTATAAGAATCTGATGCTACTGCTTCATCTGACAGAAGGCAGAGCTCAGACAGGCCAGCGATCGCGAGTGGCTGTAAATTCAGATGAAGCTTTGTTTGCTAGCCTGCCACTCACCTCCTGGCCATGACCAGTAGAGGTCACAGGCCCAGGGGGTTGGGGACCCCTGATTTAGGTATTATTTATGGATGCTTTCACATTACAACTACAAAACTGAGTAGTTGCAACAGACACAGTGTGACCTACAAGAAAATAAAAATACTGAATTTTTACTACCTGCCTATTTACAAAAGAAGTTTGTCAACTCCCATTCTAGACATTTGAAAGATGAATTGTGCAACAGAACAAACCAACTTTTTCACATTATTTTTACCTCTGAAAGGAAAATATTGGGCTTATAAAAAAGGGCAAATTTGTAACAGACAAAAACAAACAAAACATAAATTGGTATTATCACCATCACTTACATGATCCGCTGTGTTTCTGATGAAAAGTCAACGTATCTTCCAAAAATAAATTTAAGGTCCTGAATTTAAACAAGAAAAAGACAAAGAAGTCAGAAAAAAAATAAGGTTACACTGGAATAAGACAGGTTTTAATCCAATGACTGGTGGTTTTAAGGGGTAAATTTGGACCTAGACACTTAGGGAATACACTACATAAAGATGAAGGGAGAAACTGAGAGTTAGGCTGCCACAGTCAAGAAAGGTCAAAGATTGCTGGTAATCAGCAGAAGCTGTGGAAGAGGCATGGAACAGATCTCTCCCTCACAGTCCTCAGAAGGAACCAATCCTGCAAACTTTGATTTCAGACTCGGCCTCCAAAACTGTGAGATAATAAATCTGTTGTAATCACTCACTTTTGGTACTTTATTATGGCTGCCCAAGGAAATTAAACATTCCCCCAACTCTGTGTGTACTACCAGAGAAGAGTAGCTATAAAAATATTTTAATTAAAGTAATTAATACTAAATACTTTGTAATATTAAATAATTTGGCATGCTCTGAAGTGAAGAGTAAAAAAAAAACACACTCAAAGGTAATTCCACATAGACTTTTACAGTAACATCTCAAGGGTTAATATAAAAACTTCAAACTATTTTCATTTACATAACGAAAATAAACTTATAAATTCCAACTTACCTTTTCTTGAACATGTTTAGCTAAATTCTTTACATAAATTCTACAGTTTGGTTCACCAGGTTCATAACTTCTGAAAACTGAAAGTGTTTCCATTTCTTATTTTAAAACAAAACAAAACAAGAATATAAAATTAAAATATTTACAACAAATGTTCAAAGAAAACTATAGTAACTTTCAAATATAACTAATAGAATAAGCCTTATGAAAATGTTAAAACAATAAAATTAGTAACAATATTACAAATGGATATAAAAATACTCATTAAAAATCTGAATTGATTATACAGAAAATTTTTAACTTTTGTTTAAAAAAATTTCAGACATCTAGAATAACTTAAATTATAACTAAAATAAATACGATATCTGCTATTAAAGGTTCTAAAGATGAATTACTTTATTAAAAAGACTAAAGCATATTTGTAATCAATCACATGTATAATCATTTTGCTTAAAGAGAATTTCCCAAGCCCCCTGTCACCTTCATATTCAAATGTAAGAATAAAGTACTAAAACACAATAATCAGCCATTTCAGACAAACTGTGGCCTCTGAACCTCTTTATAGTTCCTCCTATTTAATGTCAGTAATCTGTTCTTGACAACTACATGTTCTGTGTAAAAATGCTAGTTGTATTACTCATTATCAGGAAAATTATGTGTAACATCAATGTAAAGCATCTAAATATCACCTTAAAATGTACTAAAAAAGTAAAAATCCTTTAGATGTAAAAAAAAACTATCATGTTAGGATATAAAATCCTAAAACATGTATTTCTAAACAGTTTTTTTTAAGTTTCTTTGTCAACATCTCAGACACAGTATTTGTGATGCTCTTTCAACTGTATTTGGAATATAAAACTCCAGTTTGTGGGACACATTGATTTATTTTAAATGTCACATAAAAGTTTTAGGAATAGAAACAATAGTTTTTCCCAAACAAATACAGACTGAAAACATTACATGGAAAGGAACGTTCCCCCCCTACAAAGTATGAGTGCTAAAAAACAAAAAAAGTGATTATAAACATTAATTGAAGAGCTGTTTTGAAGTATGTGCCTTCCTAACATAAATCATTTGCTTTGATTCTACAGAGTCAAGAAAATGTTATGTGGAATACGTGCTTAGTTCATTTCATGACATTACCTTCTCTAGAAATTCTGCCCTTTTCCAGTTCCCTTCTAGAAATACATTCTGATGGCATTTCATCAGAGTCCTCTTTAATCTCTTCTGTGAAGTTCAAATTAGGTTTTGGGAAGATTTTTCCAAATCCAATACTGGATGCATCAACTTCAGCAGTGGGCAAATCTAAGAGTTCAACATTAACAGCAGTCGTTAAAAATCCCTCTGTTCAAAACTGAATTTCAATCCTCTCCCTTTAACCTTAATCATGTGTCTTATGGTGTTAAAATTTGATGTTTCTCGTTCTAGAACAAGCACACGCAACTTTTCTATAAAGGTCCAAACAGTCAATATTTTAAGTTTTACAGGTCCCATGATTCTGTCATGAACATTCAGCTCTACCACAGACAACAGTTAAATGTCAAGTGCTTGCTTTGTGGTGCTGTTTAGTGGACAATTTCAACACTTTCAACATTTTTTAGTCTGAGGTCCAGTCCCAGAG
The DNA here is from genome assembly GCF_000164805.1 of Carlito syrichta. Taxonomy (NCBI): domain Eukaryota; kingdom Metazoa; phylum Chordata; class Mammalia; order Primates; family Tarsiidae; genus Carlito; species Carlito syrichta. Next base: position 465,452 of record NW_007255558.1, read on the forward strand.
AGGCATATGATGAAAATGTTCAGTGGGTAAAGTATGTATTTTGGGAGCAATAACTGGTATTTTCTTTAACGTACCCACCTGAATTATTAATAACTGCATGAACAAAAGTAAATTTGTAATTAAATAAATTACATAATTTGCAAAAGCATTCTGCTAATGGAATGTCTCTCAAGATTATTTACACAATGTGTGTGAAGACTTCATAGTGCTACGACAGAATATTGTAAAACAACCTTCATCCTTCTCAACTATTAAAAGAGTAAGATCAGCATATTAAGTTAGAATAAACATTATAAAATAAGACATTCCCATTTGGGGATACTAAAAAAGAAAATCTATCAATTCCTCCCTCAGAAAAATCAATCCTAATCCTGATCCTACAAAGTAAAGAAAAACAAATATTAGAACACTTACAAAATTACTCATTTAAGAAAATTCAAAAACACTGCAATTTTTAAATCTCAGATAGCAACACACTGGATTTCGTTCATAAAATGTAAATTTTAGCATTAGTAAGAATTAAATTAGATTGGGGAAAGAGTTTGGAAAGATAGGATTAGGATTCACTAGAAACATTCTAGCTACACTATCTAAAAACAAAAACAGCTCTAAAAAGCTGTGAAAATAAAGCAAAGTATATGATGGGGGACCTTTAAAAAAAAAAACCAAACAGAATTTACTTATAAAAAAGTGTGTATTTATCCTTACATGTTTAAATTTCAGTCACCTTCAAAGTACTGTGTTTCATGCAATACACTTATCAAGATGCTTTTTCCACTGCTCAGTTTTTGAACGCATCGATTTGGATGCCTTTTAGCGCTAGCAGCAAAACGTAGCCGTGACAAACTTGCCATTTAACACTTAATTTTAGTTATATTACAAAGTTGCAAATGAGTATTCCATGATTGGGGGAAGATATAATTGCAAAACCAAAGAACTAGAATATCCTTACCACAATTTTTTTCCTCAAAATTTTGTTCTTTCTCGGAATCTTTCTTAAAGGCAGTCGACATGTCAGTAGATATGTGGAATTCAATTTTTTTATTACCCACAGGTTGTGGTTGGTCAAATACATCTGAAGGTAGCAGCACTGGATGTAAATTGCTATTTAAAAACAATCACAGCATTAGTCTGCAATTGCAAATAAAATCTTGAGCAACATACTATTTCAAATTTACCTTAAATTTAAAAGGCTATCACTGATGAAGCATTCACCATATTTTAAATAGTACACAAAGTGACTTAGATAAGCTTTATCAAATGTTTTTTGTTTTGTTTTGTTTTGGTTTTTTTGAGTTGGAGTCTCACTCTGTCGCTCAGACCGGAGTGCAGTAGCTGCTCCCGGCCACCGCAGCCTCGACCTGCTGGGCTCCGGTGATTCTTCCACTTCAGCCTTCCAAGTAGCTGGAACTACAGGTGCACGCTACCACGCCCAGCTACTTTTTTTTTTTTTATTGTAGAGATGAGGTCTCACCAAGTTGCCCAGGCGGGTCTCGAACCCACGGGCTCAGGCAATCCACTCACCTCAGCCTCCCAAAGGCGCGGGATTACAAGCTGAGCCACCGAGCCCAGCTATATCAAATGTTCTAATATAGGTAGTATTAAATTTCTAGTTTATAGATAAAACAGCCGGATGTTAATAATTTGCATAAAGCCACTCCATAAATGACAGAGAAAGGATATGATCACTGTTAATTCTAAACCCCAGGATATTTCTCAACATGCAAAAACACTTCACTCTGTGTTTAATGTAAGTATTTTAATGTACTCTATTTTCTACATTGTATAAAACAGTGCTGTGATATCTACTGAGTAGCCATTAGTCACATGTGTCTGATAAGTACTTAACCTGTTGCTGTCTATATTAAGATATACTATAACTGTAAAATACACACAAGACTCATGACTTTGTATAAAAACATAATGTAAAATATCTCTAACTCTTAGATCGATTATAAGCTGAAATAGTATTTTGGATATATTGAGTTTAATAAGTTATAGTATCAATATTAACTTCATGTTTCTTTTCACTATTTTAAACAGCTAAGGAAGACTAATGTAGATCACATTATTTATTTCAATTGTCCAGAACTGTTATAGAGATTCAAAGGAAAAAAGACAATACACTTCAAATGAAACAGAACAGATAGTTCATTGGCAACTTCTAGACATTAACAAAGCATTCAAGACATAGTGAAAGTTAATCTATACCTAGTAACATTCTTGCATAACTGTGGCCCTGATTCTCATCCTAAATCTGCTTATTACCTAGGAAGCTTATTATAAGATGACATAGTCCAAAAGGATTTCTTTTTTTTTTTTGAGTTGGAGTCTCACTCTGTCACCCAGACTGGAGTGCAGTGGCCGCTCCCAGCCACCGCAGCCTCGACCTGCTGGGCTCCGGCGGTCCTTACGCCTCAGCCTTCCAAGTAGCTGGAACTACAGGCGTGCGCTACCATACCTGGCTAATTTTTTGATTTATTGTAGAGATGAGGTCTCACCATGTTGCCCAAGCGGGTCTCGAACCCACAGGCTCAGGTAATCTACTCACCTCAGCCTTCCAAGGCGCGGGATTACAGGCTGAGCCACCGAGCCCAGCTTCCAAAAGGATTTCTTAAAAAAAAATCTCAATGGCATTCCAAGGGCTTCCTCAATAAGCACAAACTCCCTGGCCCAACACTGAGGGTGGACCTCCACTGCCTCTGGCTTTCCCTTTCATCATTTTTATTCCTATTCAACAAATCTTCCCATCTCTGCAAATTTCTCTTTTACTTTCCCACTCACCTAGAATAACCTTTCCCTGGCTCATTTTTGTTCCTCATCCTTCAAGGGCCAACTCAAATATCTCATTTCTTTTAAAACTTGGCTGTGACATCTCTTGTTTCACAAGCTTCTATTCTTAGTTTATGTTTTTTTTGTGTCATGTATTTCAGTTGCCAGAGCAATAATCTGTGCATATAGCTTACTGTCCTTAAGTGATAGTAACGCAAAATTCAGACTGGAAAATTCTGAGACCTGAGATAGTCAACAGTATCAAGTACTGGTCAACTGTGAGCAAATTATGAATATGTGTAAATTTGGCAAATAGGAAGTTAATGGTGAACCAAGTAGACTGGTAGGAAACAAAAGAGCAATTGAGAAATAATGTGAGTTAAGTAAATAAAGTACATACAGACAATCCTCGTTTCATAATTCTAAACCAAAGTACCTGTGTGAAGCAGGTGGTGTATTCAACATATCCTTTATTTTTCGTCTTTTTCTCATGTGGCGCAGCTTTACTGTTTTTGGTCTTTTGGGCTGCAGATTTGCTAGCTCCATTAGTTTGTTCATTCTATGTTGAAAAGAGGAACAGTAAACAGGATTTCCTTATCTAGAAGCACAGCTATTTATCACTGTTTCTGTTAAGCTTGAATTTGTATTTTGGTGTATAAATTATAAAATGATTTACTTATCTTACATGGAATTTACTTACACGGAATAAGTATAACTTATAAGCCATCAAAGAGAGAATCTGACAAAAGATCAACATTGCCTTGCTCAACTTTCAACTTTCATCTTATTTTGAAATTAAGAATGATAATTTATCAACTTTTAAAAATGTTTTATTATAAACATTATCAGTTGTCCAAATAAAACTGCTGGACTTCAAGCCAAACAGTTAAACAGGATACAATAATACAATCTATGTATAGACCTATATTAGATAGACAATACATATTTGCTAAATAAGTTAATAGTACAAGTTGAGTACTCATCCAAAATACTTGGGATAAGAAATGTTTCAGATTTTGGACTTTTCTTGGATTTTGGAATATTTTCATATACATAAGGTATCTTGGGAATGGGACCCAAGTATAAATATGGCAATTATTTGTGTTTCATGTATACTTTATACACGTTGCTTGAACATAATTTTATACAGTATTTTTAATAATTTTGTGCATAAAACAAAGTTTGTTCCAGATTTTGGAACATTTCTGGACTTCGAATTTTCAGATTAGAGATACTCAACATGTACCATTTTAAAAAAAGGTTTTGTTACTTGTCCAGAAAATAACAAAGAAGCATGAAACCAGTGGCTGGTACATGCAAAGGCTATGTTCTTGTTCATAACCTGAGATGAACTGCTGGCAGAATTCAACACTGCAGCCTTTAAGGAAAACAAAGGTAAACAAAACAAACACAAAAATGTGGTTTGGCTAGTCTACATACAGCATTTCTAATTATACTATAATTAGAAGTTCACAGAGGTCAGGTAATTAAGCCAGTGGAATATTGTACACTATTCTTTATTTAGCAACATGTTAAAGTTACCATCTGTCACAACTGTTAGCTTCCCTAAATGTCTCTGTTCACTTCCATTTTGTAGTTTCAGCCCCACCTACACTTTGATTCTAACTTGCCTTAGAAAGACAACACACTTTATGCTAACCTACTACTTAGAGGGATACTGATTCAATATCAGTCAAATTGCTGCTGATAATTAGTACCATATATGTTGCCTAGAGTCTCTGCTTGAGTTCTGACTCATGTCAAGACTCCAAAACTGGCTTCTTCTGTGCCTAGTTCCATCATTTGCCCGTAAGTCTTGTTGGTGAGGGCTTGGCAAACCACAGCCTGAAAACCAAATCCAGCTAGCTGCCTATTTTTGTAATTAAGATTTTGTTAGAACAAGGCCACAGTCACTCACCTAGGTTTTACAAGAGAACTGAGTAGCTACAAGAAGGACCATCTAGCTCATACAGTCAAAAATATTTATTTTTTGGACTTTTAAAGAAGTTGTTTGACAATTCCTGTTCTAAGCTAGGCTGGGGATTATATACCTGAACATTACTAACAGTTTACTACTCTTAGGATCTTTAAATAAAATATATGTAGACTGTCAAAAAATATCAGTAGAAAGAATTTATCTGTAATAGTTACTGGGAATAGTTTTGTGTAAAATCCCACGGAATTGCTCTAGAAATCATGCTGAGGTAAAGAAAGACTAGGGGAACAAACTGTCCAAAGAGGATCATGACCAGTGCCTACCATGCGCAACAGTTATGTCCTACAAGGTCACTGCCAACACTGAGGGGTGGGTTCCTAGATGCCTCTGCTTAAAATGTCATGTCACCTGATCTACACATGACCTAGTCATATGAGTGTTTATGTTTAAGGACACCTTATATAATGTACATCAATGATTAAATAACACTGAACTCAACCACAACTGTGTTTCTTCAAAGGGCACATCACAGCCTTCCTGAGCTCAGAACACTGGACACCTCTTCAATATTGTGCTTGGGGCTATTGAAAACAGCAGAATCACCCACAAAAAACTCAAAAATGTGAACAAGGTGGTGCTACATAAACCGTGAAAAGGATACTTGTTTGTAGTATGAGAGCTGGAACAAGAAGGCACAGGATCACTAGTCAACCCTATCTGGGAACCTGTGTGTAAGCTGACTTAAATTTGTCATCAAACTGCACATGTTCGTGTCCACAAATGACTACAAAAGCACTGTAAGTATTGATTATGGAGTTACCTATTTGGCAAGTAGACAAATTAGCAAATATAACTCCACAAATAATGGGGCTTGACTGTATAATACTAAAATCACCAATTTAAAAAATTACACATAATCCAAACTTTTTCCCTTTGGTTTTGTAATCTAGTCTCAGGTCTTAATCTAGAGCTACTATCTAAGCTTAAGAAGTTGGGGAACTGGGACAAACAAATTCTAATGACCTCAGATTATGAAGAATTATATACAACATTTATGGAGAGCAAGTCTTTTTCCCACATTTTGTATTTCTTGGAATCTAAACAAATATGTCACATTACAAACCTCTGTCGGTCTTCGTCATCACTGCTTTCATATTCAGATTCTTTACTAGATAATTCCTCATCCTCATCTGGCAAAGGGGGGTCCTCTGGTGGCTGAGGAGATGTGGGTGGAAGAGGTGCGTGCAACAGCATATAGTCTTCATACTAATTAAAATAACAAAAGTATGATGGCAATCGATATTTACAGAATAGACAAACCATTTCCATTCCAATACATGACTCTTACTTCCCTCTAACTCGTGATTTGTTTTACACATCTACACGTCTTCCGGAAGCACCTATGTGGCAGACCCTAGCTGCTCACAACATATTTCTCCTTCCCTGGCATCCAGCTGGGCTAAGTCTCTAAACCTCCATTTCACTGTGTGACTATGTTTTAGCAAATGGAATGGGAGCAGAGAAAAACCACATAGATTTCTCTTTTCTTCCTGATCTGCAGCCTGTGTAGCAACATACCCATCAACCGGGGAAGGCATATGATCAAACAACTCAAGTTTTTTAAGTGGCATGGTAGAGAATATCATTCAGTCCAACTTCTGGAATGAACTTGACGTGACCAAAAAATAGTTATTATTGTTATTAAATGAATATGAATTTAAGTTTTGTTTGTTAACAGCAGCAAGCATAACCTTAATAAATACCCCTGCGATATACCAAGCATTGGGTATGTGATGGAGTTATAAGGAAAATTATGAAGTTAACAGTACAAATATTTAGAAAAACAGCCAGCCCCAAAGCAAATTCTCTTTTACACTCAAAAAACTTTTGCATTGCTATTACTTATAAATGCATTAAGGGCAAAATAATAACTAAAATTATTGAAGAGCTGGTATAGCCTACTTTCTAAGTTATTGACAGATATGCACAGTAAATTTTAATAAAAATATTTGCAACTTATATCGTCTTTTGCAAATGAAGTTCTATTTTTCAATAAAACTAGAAAAATGGAATTTTTAGATAACTTAGTTAAGTGTGATTATCTTATAGGATAGCACAATGTTTTGGGTCAAAGAGCTCAACAACACTGAAAGAAACGACAGCTGCTATTATCAGAAGCATTTAATTCCTATCCTGGCTTTCCCCAACTCTCAGTCCTCAGCTTAACTATTATCAGCACATTACTTTATATTTGTTCCTTAATGTAATGTACATCAGAGATTGTTACAACACTTGTATAAATTAGCCTCAATAATCTCACTCAGGAAAAGAAATTCTGACACTTGAAAATTTCTAAGACCTTTCTTACCATAGGAGGTCGTGCAGTAATCGGTCCAAAAGGTGTGGGCAAATTCATTTTATTCATAAGATGAAGTACCTTAAAATGGTAAAACATTTAAAATCATATAGTATAAGACAATTCAACCCACATCTTGTATGCTACATACTGAAAATCTTTGCAATAACACTATTGACTAATTTAGTGTAAGGGAAGACACATCCCTTGCTTTTTTAATCCCACGACTAGTTAAAACTAGGCACTGGTGTGTCTCAGATTAACCTTCCCAAATGTTTGTCCAGTGTAAAAATACATTTATTCCCATCACTAAGAATGTAATGATCTCGCAATATAAAACCTACTAAAATGTTTTTTATCTTTTCTCCTGATTATTGTGAATTTATAAAACACAGAAGAGCTCAAAAAAGAAGATAAACATCATCTACATTTTTTACTTCAGTTACCTTATTATTAACAATATTTTTAAGCATTTGCTGAGGGGTTCACTATGTCATTACTTTATAAGAATCCCTATGCTCAAAGTGTATTCTAGAGTAACTGAGAATTACCAGAAATTGCATTTCCCAAATTAGTTGTTTCCTAGTATCCACGTATACAATAGCTTGTAAAAGTCTTTACTTGAAAGTATTATTTTTTTCATTATCTTTAAAATACTATATATCATTGCCTGTCTGGAATTAATCAAATACTAAGTTAATAATACAAATAAGTTAGTATGAGAATCAGCATGGAAAATAAAGTACTGAGTTATACAAACAAGTGCTCTGAGGGAAGTTTTAATCTACTTACCTGTACATAGAACTTAGGCACACTTGCTAAAGCATTTACTATATTTGCTAGGATTGTGCTAGAAGGTGGTGGGTACATATACTTGAGGCATGAATTTAGAGGAAAAGTCAGCCTTAAAAAAAAAAAACAAACACACATTTAAAATGATTATAATGTTTTAATAATTTCATACCAATAACTCATTTTAGGTAAGATGATTACATACAAAATTGCTCAAATGATATAGTACTATTAGTTTTACCACCTTGTTTCTGAAAGATACAAAGAAAGTACATTTAAAATCAAAGTTTTCTTCTGATTGCATTCAAGAATATTGAGGTATTGTATTTCTTATCAGAGCTCACCTTACACCCCCAAGCATTTTAACAGATGCTTTCTATGAATTCAGTGAAAAACTAATGTCTCAAAATGTTCATTCAAAATATTAAAAATATATGACGTACTAAAATATCCATATTTTAAAAATCATCTTATGTGTAATAGAAATACGTAGAATAAAAGCAAAAGAGCAACAAAAACACAAAATGCTCACCCATGGTTTGGTGCAATTCCATTTTCTATTGTTACACAACCAAGTTCTTTCTTTTCTTTATCATCTTCTGCAGGGTCATCAGACCTAGCACATACAGAATCAAAGTTGGTCTTATCTTTCCAAAGAATAAAAATTGCACACAGAAAGATAAACTCTTTTCAAACATGGCATTGCAAAAACTGTAAAATTAAAATAAAATTCAGGTATTTCTCAAGCAAACACCAATAAAAAGGAATGGGACTAAAACGAACAGTTACTGAATCCCTTTTGTATTATTATTATTATTATATTGAACACGCCACATTTTCATTTACTCTTCACAGCAAGTCTATGAAGATGGTGTAATTTTCACTGACCAAAATGAAAACTGAAGTTTACATGGTATAAAATAGCACACTCAAAATTCCTCAATGTACATCACAATCACTTGGAGGGTTTAATTAAAATTCATAGACTTCTAGAACATTCCCCCAACTCCTCAACCTCGCCTTTTAAGATTCTGATTCAGTAAGACTGGGCTAAGATTCAAGATTTTATATTTCAATCAAGTCCCAGATGATAGAACCACACTCAGAACCTAGTGTAAGGCAAATCTGTGAATGGACAACTACCACGAGTCTGAGTCAGGAACCAAAGATCAGTTTGATTTCAAAACTCTGTGCTATCTCTAATACACAGGTTTTAAACTACTGACAGCTCCACCCTACCCACTTTACTTTACACTGATTAACTCCTAATATTAAGTCAACACTAGTTCCTAATGCACAATTAGGAGCAAAACTAAAGGTACTGTTTTAGTGATAGACTTAATAGAGAAATGTCTCTCTGCTATTTCAAATTACTTACTTGCTAATCTGAAAATAATCCAATAACTTTATTAATGATTTTTAAAAGCTAGTAAACCTACTATCTACATACCTTTTCTTTTTTTCGGAGCCTGAAGTAGGACATGGGGAATGAACGCGATCTTGCTCTTTTGCAAATTCAACAACTAAAGTATGACCTAACAGTTTCAGCTGATGGAGTCTTGTCAATGCCTTCAGTTAAAAGAACAAGAGTAAACATTTCATAACTGTGCCAAAAATGATTTGTTAGAGACCATATATAAAAATAACCTACACTTTTTTTGTTAATTATGCGACATTTTCTTAGCTATTTCTTACTTATTTTTCATCTCAGGCTACCAAAACTTTATTACTTATTAAAGGACTGCTTCCTATAACAGCAACACAAAAATACAGTTAAATTCAGTTCTGCCAACTCTGCTTATATTCAGGGAGCTGAAAATAGCTAGAAAACCAACATGACAAATCTGCCTGGTATCGCCATATCTACAAATCTCAGGGTGGTCTGAACGAGGCCACACAATCATGTACAAAACTCTCAGTTTTCCCCCAGATCTAGTAGAATACTTTGCATCTCTCCTAACTCCTTAGCTTTAGTTCCTCTCCACTTACTTTATATTAGCACTTTGTTTCCTGCTGAGACAATGGACATGACAAGATAAGACTCTCAGACTCTCCTGTAATCCCTCCTCCACCAGCATCTGCAGCCACATGTTCCACATTCAAAGGGCTTGACTTGCACACTAATCTCTCCCCCTCGCCACTACTCAAGGGCCTTTCTGATGTATGCAGAGGCAGTTCTTATCTCCATTGTTAGTTTTCTGTGCTCTTCTGGATTATCCACATCAGTATAAAAACATGTTCCTATTTCTCTCATCTAAATGTGTTTTATTATTACTTTCACAGTAAAACCCTTTCTCCCAAATTCCTCTCCTCCCATCAGTCCCACACCTCTTCCAATGAGGCTCCTGCTTTGATCAGTCCACTAACACTGCCTATCATAGACAACAATCCCACATTGCCAAGCTCAATACAACTTCTAGGCACCAATTTATTGCTTTTAACCTAGGCGATCACCCCCTCACTGATACACGCCACTCACTTGGCTTCAGGGCACCACACTTTATAATTTTCTTCCTAGATGACTGGTTTTCCACTCCTCAATCTCTTTGGCTTCTCCCTCTTGCACTATCAGTACTGGAGGCTCCAGAGCTCTACCCAGGTTTTCCTCTCAGTCTAAACACATCCTTTTGGTGACTTAATCCAGCATTCTAAATTTAAATACCACCTTATGCTGATGATTCACCAATTAATAACCTTACCCAGACTTCTGTCCTGAAGTCCAGGAGCACATATCCAAAATGGACAGCTCCCCTCAGTATCTAACACACTTCACATTCAGCATTTCAGAAGTTACCACGCATCCCTCCCCCATCTTCAAATGCTCCACCAGGGGCCTTCTCCATGACAGCTGGTGGTAACTCCATTCTTCCAGTTATTCAAGTCAACGATCCTGAAATCCTCCTTAATTCCTACATTCCACATCCAAGTTATCAAGAACTCCTATTTGCTTCTCTCCAGAAATATATACAGAGTCTAGCCACTGCTTCTCACCTCCCCTTCCACCACAATGGCCAAGGAACCACCAATCACCACAAAAACACTTTAGTAGACTTCCCTGTTTCTACCCATCCCCTCTTTCAGTCTATTCTCACACAACAGCCAGAGCAATGCTCTGAAATGTAAGTCAGACCCTGTCTCCCCTCTACCCTGCTTTGTCTACCTCCTGCCTTCCTCAGACACTCATCTTTACCTTGGCTGTTCTAACAGCCTGTACTTTTCCACATCCATCCAATCCATGATAAAAATCCTACCAGATACCTTTCACAGGTCTCATCATCTACTACAAGCCAGCTCAAAAGGACCAAGTACCTACCTACTATATCAAATTCAGCATCTCTCTCCCAGCCATCTGGTAAGTGCCATTTCCATCTCAAACCTTAGCTCTCCTCACTTACAACTTCCAAGCCTCATAGCTTTACTCCGTGTCCCCCAAACTTAGAAGGCCTTTCTCCCCTTGCTTTCTTCCGACAATCCAATTAATCATTAGACATCTTGCTCAAAGGTCACTTCTTTTGTGAATGATTCCCTGGCATTTTAAAAAATATATATGCTCCCCTTTTAAGACTTAAAACATCTTGCCTTATAACACTTATGGAGACACCAATCTTTATATCATTTAGAATTTGCTATTTTTAATTACATATGCAGTTAACTTTGCTTCACAGTTAATCTACTACTAATATGTCCCAAAACCTACACATTGGCGAGATCTGCCAACTGACAAATAAAACGTAGCCCACTGGCTAAATTCTTGGAATACAAACCCTTCTGCTTCGCAAAACCACAGCTGAACATTACTTCCCTTTTTTGAACCAAGACTGGATAAAAGGCTACTGTTGATAACAGTAACAGTAAAGAAAAAGTCTTACCTTTATAGCTGCTTTTTCATTAGGGAAAGTAGCAAATGCTGTATGTTTCTGAAACAGAGTTAAGGTACAAATTACTTCCAACATAATTTCAGTTTCTCATAAAGAAGTCTGAAATTTACCATTTGACACATTAATAAAATTATGGGAAAGGATGAGAATTAAGACCATTCAACCGGCCACTAATTTTTGTCCAGGGGTTTCCTCTCTCCCTCCCTATTTATCTCTCTCTCTCCCTCCCTTACTATTTATTTATTTATTGAGTTGGAGTCTCGTTCTAGTCCAGGGGTTTTCAACATTTGTGGGGTCAGATTTCTTCTAGATGACTTTACAGAAAGGCGTGTGCACACACAGCACATTTCTCACACACACACATTTCACCAAGCCAAGAGCGGAGGAGTTTCCATCCCCCGAGGGTCATCCTAACCACCTAACTCTGAATATCTCCCATTGGTGACACACTTGGAGATTCCTCCCCACGCAGAAGTCCAAAATCAGCCACCAATGGAGAAATCTGGCCTAGTGCCTATTTCCATTTGTGATTTACCTTTGGGATAAGGTCCAATGGGAGACGTCCATTTTTAAACATAAATTGTCAACATGTTTAAGACCTCCAGAAAAGAAAAATGGCGGTAACACCAGACATCATGCCAAGGAAGAGTTCCCACCCACACTTATGAAGACTGGTTGAGTAGTCACAGCACACATTCTAATTCCAACCAAAATGACCCAGTTAAGCCAAGTGAGTAAACTGAGCCACATAACATACTTTCATTTGCATTTGCTGGCATTCGTGACGAGTGGATCAAAATTGCTCTTTTTCTAACTTAGCAATCCTTGACCCTGACTGACACATACTAAAATCAGCTGGGAGAATAAAACTAGACCACCCTGAAAAAACTGGGTACTGCCAGTTCTGCTTTATAAAGGGAAATCCCACTACTACATCTATAACAACTGCAGGCATAAGGCAAAACACAGCAACTGTGCACATTCCTGCCTGGGACATTTAACACTTCCCTAAAGGATGCAGTCCGGAAAGGACCATGAAGAGCCTCTTGATTAACAAATCTTCTGTTTTACTCAAATCACCAACTGAAGAATTGCCTCCTCTATTCTGATTTACAATTCACCATTGGCTTTCAAATGCACCTTTTTTTTTCTTTTGGTTTTGTTTTGTTTTTAAGTCAGAGACTCACTCAGACACCCAAGCAGGAGTGCAGTGGCACTAATATCGCTCACCACAGCCTCAACCTCCTAGGTTCGGGTAAGCCTCCAGCCTCAGCCTCCCAGAAGCTGGGACGAGAGTTGGCACCATCACGCTGGGCTAATTTTTTTCTTGGTAGAAATAAGGTCTCCCCATGTTGCCCAGGCTGGTCTCAAACCCCTGGGCTCAAGCGATCCTCCCACCACCACCTCGCAAAGTGCTGAGATGACAGGCGCGAACCACCACCGTGCCTGGCAATTTTGTAATTTATGGAGACGAGGACTCTTTAGGTCACCCAGACTTGTCTCAAACTCTTGGCCTCCAGCAATCCTCCTACCTCGGCCTCCTTACGTGCTGGGATTGTTACAAACGCCTTCTTGCCGCACAGTTGTAAGAGTCTCCGGTGTCTAAGACAAACGCCCCCAATTCGGAAGAGCCGTGAGGTCCCCAGGGAGGACCCGACAAAGGGGGGGGGGTGCGACAAGGCCATCTGCCATCACTGTGCCTTGACGTCCTCACTAGCCCTTTCCCGCAGTGCTGCCGCGGGTCTAGCCTCGAGCCCGTCACCCCGAACCCGGCACGCAAGGAATCCCGACCTAAACGAGGAACGCTGAGGGGGAATCCCCACGCGAGCCTCCTCGCCCTCCCCCCTCTCCCGGGCCCTCGCACTCACCAGTCGGCCCTGGTCCGACAGCACGCGCACCGACTGCGCCCCGAAGTACTTGAGCAGGTCCTCCTTTTCCTCAGCGCTCAGCTCGGCCGGCAGGTGCCTCACCAGCAGCGTGCGGTCGCCCCGCGGCGGGGACAGCGACGCAGGGCCGGGGCACGCCCTGGGCCCGGGCAGCGGTGGCTCAGGCGCCGCCATCTTCCGGGAGAGGCGGCAGCAGAAGGCTAGGGAAACCGCGACACCGCGCGCTTCCGCCTCGCGCGGGGAATTCTGGGACGGGAAACCCACAGCCACAGCACCGTCTCGCGAGAACTGCGCCGCGAGGGAGAGCCTCTTCCGGGGGAGCCTCGGAGACCCTGGGGCGCGGCGGGAAAGCAAGGAGGTTGCGGGGGACTTGCTGCAAGGGTTGGAAGCAAAACACCGGCCGAAGATGCGCGAGGACCGGCGGAAGTTGTCAGTCAAGGAAGGGACGGGAAACCGCCGCCGGGCAGTGGGGCGTGGGGGGCTCGGGCGCCAGGAGCAGGCGGACTCAGCACTGCGCATGTGCGGGCGGCACGTAGGCGGTGCCGAGCAGTGCTGCGCTGAGTCCCTGCTGCGGCCGGTCGGGGTTCGGCTGTCGGGAGGGGTGCTGGGGTGGAGGTGTTCACAGGGTAAGAGTAGTGAGACTGGCTGTCTCCGGTCCTTCAGGCGTCCGTGGGCTGGGTAGGCAAGGTTCTGCACCCGGGATTAAGAGTGGGGGCGCCCTTGTTTCCCAAGTTGGCGGCAGGGCTTGCCGAGACTCAGGGCACGGGGCGGCGGCCTCGATGAGAGTCCTGAAGTGTGCATTAGACGCGCGGGTATAGAGGTGCACGCGTGGTTTGTGTGTACACAGGGGCTATGTGCACACACACACGGGCTATACGTATGGTTTATATATAGATGCATGAGTTATGTACATGCATATGGTTTTGTATCTATACATGGGTTATATATACACATATGGATTATATGTACATGAATTATATCTACATATGGGCTTGTATGTACATGTGTTCTATATATGGGGTATATATGCATACGTGTTATATAGGTTATATATAAGTATAGGGGTTACATACATATGAGCTGTATGTATGAATTTTACATATACACATATGGGTTATATATATGCATTATATGTGGGTTATATATATACATACACACAGGTCATGTATGTGAGAATATATATATACACACACATATGGATTATGTATAAATGCATGGGTTATATACATGAACATGGCTTTATATACACGTGGGTTATATACACGAGTTATATACATATGGGTGTATATATACACGTGTGTTATATATAGGGTATATATACATATGGATTATATATACGTATGTGTTACATGTAGGCTATACATAAGCATATAGGTTATATACATATGAGCTATATACATGAGTTTTATATATACACATAGGTTACATATACATTATATATGGGTTATGTATACACACATGGGTTATGTATATGGGTTATATAGCATATGGGTTATATATAAATGCATGAGTGATATACATGCACATGGTTTTAGATGTATATATATATACATGGGTTTTATATATATACACACACACACACATATGGGTTATATATACATGAATTGTATACACATGTGAGTTTTATATATACTCATGTATATAGGGTATATATATGTATGGGTTATATATACATATGGGTTATATGTAGGTTACACATAAGCATATGGGTTATATACATATGAGCTATATATATGAATTTTATATAAACAAACATGGGTTATTGATACGTGGGTTATATATATACACACACATGGATTATATATAAATGCATGAGTTATGTACATGTGCATGGCTTAGATACATATATACACATATGGTTATATATGCACATATGGGCTATATATACATGAGTTATATACATATGGGTTTTATATATATTTGTGCTATATATAGGATATATATGTGTGGGAATATACATATGGCTTATACACATATTCATATAAGTTATACATATGAGCTATATATATGCATATGCATTATATATATAGGTTACATATACATATAGACTATGTATATGCATACACATAACCTGTATATACTGTGAGTTTTATATATAGGTTATATGTACATATGGGTTATATATGTATGCATATGAGTTATATACATATGAGCTGTATATATACACATGGATTATATATGGGTTATAACATGAACATGCATATGAGATCTATACATATGGGCTATATGCATATGAGATCTATACATATGCATATGAGATCTATACATATGGGCTATATATATATGCATATGAGATCTATACATATATGCATATGAGATCTATACATATGGGCTATATATATATTCGTATGGTATATATGCATATGAGATCTATACATATGCATATGAGATCTATACATATGGGCTATATGCATATGAGATCTATACACATGGGCTATATATATATATTCGTATATGCATATGAGATCTATACATACGGGCTATATATATATATTCGTATGGTATGTATATAGGTTGTATATATGGGTTTTGTATATATGGGTTATATATTTGTGGGTTATATATATGATGTGTATATATCACATTTACGTACTCTTTGTCCTTTTTTTATGGTTGAGGACACTGATGTACAAAGCCTTTAAGTCACACAGCTAGTAAATGGAAGAATTGGGATTTGAGCCCTGGTATTCTGACTTGGACTCTACACTCTGATCCAGTATTCTACCTGGATTCTGAATGGAGTAAGGCAGAAATCCCAAGAGGGTCAGAAATGAATTCCTCACTCCATACAGAGAAAGCCTGGAGGATTCTGAAGAGAAGAATTGTTTTAGGTGCAGCTACTGCAGTCTGGAGACCCAGGGTGTCTCTTTCTGTTCTTCGTATACTGCTTGGCTGGTGTTAGAGTTAAAGCAGTGAACTGTACATCAAAGTTCTGCTCTCACAGAGTACTGGTGAAGAACAGGAGCGAGACAGACATTAATGAAAACTAGAAGACAAACATGGGAGGAAAGCTTCCCAACAAATCAACTAGGCAGTGCCAGACCATGTGGACCCTACACATTTGTTAGGACCCTTGACTATTTGAAGAGGAGTTGGAAACTGACAAACTTGTAATTAGGTGTGTGGGTTTTTTTGGAGGGGCAGAGCAGTGGTAATCAAATTTTAGGTATGAAAATGTATCTTTGGTTGCAGTGTGAAAACTAGGTACAGGAAGACCAATTGGACTATGTAGACTCCTGGGCACGAAAGACTGCCCAAAGTAGTTTGGTGAAAGACATGCAAGAAGGAGCTGGAATTTCAATGTTTTGGAAGTAGGTTGGATAGGAATTTGCAGATGAACAACAAATAACCAAGGGCAAATTCTGGATTTTGGCTTAAGCCCCAGACTGTCCACTATTCGTGTAGGTGATGATGCCGTTTACTGAGTATAAGAAGATTGAGCAGTGTATCTAGGTTAGGGACTGTAGCGGAGTTGGGGGATGGAAGAACATATATAAAGTTCAAGGTGCCTAGTCACTATCCCTTTTTCAAGTAGGCAGTTGGATGTGCACAAAGGGCATTCTCGGGAAAGGGCATCACTGAATACATATACGGCATGAGTCTATATAGTATTTGTGTCCAAGGAATTAGAGTATAAATAGAAGAGGATCCAGGATAGAGCTATGGGCTATGCCAGTGTTGAGAAGTTGAGGACAGGAGGAGGAAGAACAAGACAAACAGTCCCTGCCCTCTTGACGCTTAACATTCTAGTATTGGGACAGACTAAGACATACATAAAATAGAGTTCCTTTCAGTCTACAGTGAGTGCTTTGGAAAAATAAAATAAGGACATGGTAGTGGTCTAAATGGGTTGGAATGGTCATGGTTTTTTGTTTGTTTGTTTGTTTGTTTGTTTAGAAAGCAGGATTTATTGAGAGGATAGAGAAGCTACCATAGTGGGAGGGGACCCGAAGGGGTTCCCCCATTCATGTTTTTAAGCACCGTCCTTTGCAGGCTCTTCCATGTGTTCTTTGAGGGCTTGTTTGGAGGCTCTACAGGAGAGTGCTGGTACTCATGTAGTGTTGCTGAGGAATCCATCCTCCTCTACCAGGGAAGGCCAGCCTCTCTTTGAGGAAGTCTCATGTGGAGGAATGAGGAAGGAGACACCCTCTTATTCAGCCAGATCAGCCAAATCACCTGTGTGATTAGTAGGGAACAGATGTCACAGATCACTCTCACATCCTCCCTGTGTTCATTAGATTTAGTAAAATGCTCCGCACATAGTCCGCATCTACAAATATCTGTTCAATGCGTGAATGCATGAAGAAATTCACTTTTATATTTACCGCTGCTTCCTATGGTTGTGAATTGCTACACAGGCCATTGAGTAGGGGTTAATGGGCCTTATCTACTGTAATTGAAGTAGCACAAT
Source organism: Carlito syrichta (assembly GCF_000164805.1). Taxonomy (NCBI): domain Eukaryota; kingdom Metazoa; phylum Chordata; class Mammalia; order Primates; family Tarsiidae; genus Carlito; species Carlito syrichta. Next base: position 483,483 of record NW_007255558.1, read on the forward strand.
TGAGTGGAATAGCAACGTGACAGAATTTTATTTTCTCTTCACTTCATTGCTTTTAGCTGTGCTCGATTAATTTTACCTTTTCCTTCCCTTGAGTATATCTCTGGGAGTTCATAATTTTCTGGTCACTTTCAGTTACTATCAGTACAGTTAGTTTGACATATCAAGGTCAAACCTTATTAAAGTCTCTGTTCTTACCCTCCCCTCATATCAGGTTTGACCTAAGGGATTGCAGGAAGATAAAATACACTTTCATCTTTTTTGTGTCTCAGTAGAAGTGGGAATGGTCTGATCTGGGAAGTATCTTTCTCATTACCTTCTCTTTGTCTAGTTCAGAGGTTCTCAGACTTCCTCAGTTCATGGTGCTCTTACTGTCCTAGTAATTTTTTCACAGCACCCCTAAGTGCCACCTCATTTTCTTTTTCACTCTGATTTTCAAGAAGCACTTGTCCTTTATGACAGCAACTATCAGACACCCAACTTTACAAAGGTATGACATTATTTAGAGGAATTTAACAGGATCTAATGTTGAAGTGGAGCAACATCTCAAGCTGATAGTTCATGTAGTGTCTGGTAGAGAGTGAGTACTGCTGTTTCCCTCAAATATTTAAAATATTCCACAGTTCTTGTATGAGGTGGCCAAGGCCCCTGCGACACCTTGGCATAGTTTGACAACTGCGAGTCTAGCTTCTTTTTGGTCTTGATTTGCTGTGTTGGAGGGTGGCAAGAGGAAAAGGTAGTGAGGGTGGGAGTATCTTTCTTCACTGACAAGTTAGTTCTTTATCTCATTCTGTTCTCTTTGCTTCTATCTGTTGATGGAAGTCTCTGCTAATTTGGTGGTTTTCTTGGGTTGATCTTTGTCTTCATCAGGTCTCCGTCTATCAGTGAGTACCTTCTCAGTACTCAGAAATCCTAAAATAAGGAATAGCTTATTTTACTTTGGCTTGTGTCCTTGGCCATGTGGCTATTTAGACATCCCTTTTATGTCTTTCTACGACCAAATTCCCTATTTTTTACATGAAGCCAGGAAAATTGCTGGATCCTGTTTCTGGAAGGCTTTGGAGAACTGCAATGGAGGGAGGGGTTGATCCCAATTATTTTTCCTGGCTTCTTGTCGAAAGCATTCCCCCCTCCCTTCATAGCCAGACTTTTAGAGGGGCATAATTATTATTTTTCTTCACCTCCCAGTCACTCCAAAGTGATATCTGATATCTGGCTTTGACCCCAGCTGTCCCACAATTGTTCTTGCTAGGGTAGGTAATTGCCTCCAAGTTGCTAAATCCAATGGGCTTTTCCAGTTCTCCTGTTAGCTTCTCAGCAGTACTTGGCACAGTTGACTCCTTCCTCTGAAACTGTCTTCCCTTGGTTTTCAAAGCATGCCACCTCTTCTGTTCTTGCCCATTTTCTCTCGAGCCCGACTCCAGTACATCTTTGACTCCATATTTTTTTCTCTCGTCTTTCACTTTAAATCCTTCTCACCTTTACTCTTACATGATGACCTTGCTTCTTAATCTCATTAAAACAACTTAGAGTCTATAATACTGAGTGATTTATCACAGAAACAAAGTTAGAACTGAGTATCACATGCTCTCACTCATAAGCAGACCTTGAACAATTATTTTTAATACTATAAGATAAAGGATTGGCAGCAGTGGGAAACTGCTGGGGGCGGGGAAGGCAGGATCGGCAGTAGTGGGAATCTGCCGGGGAAGGAGGGACACACCTCAACAGGGGTACCTGCATAATGAACATCTGCATACTTAACCCTGAGTTGTACCCCGCATCTTTTCAATAAAAAATTAAAACATAAAAAAAAAATAACTGAACCAATTGATAGAGGCTTCCCATACCTATTAATCCCACCTGTACCTGTGCTAAGCTAACATCTCTCTTGGGACCTGGATCCCCAGCCTTCTCATGTACCCTACTGTGTCTTCCTCATCAATATATGCAGATGCTGGGCGTGGTGGCTTAAGCCTGTAATCCTAGCACTTTGGGAGGCCAAGGTGAGAGGATTGCCTGAGCCCACAGGTTCCAGACCAGCCTGGGCAACTTGGTGAGACGTCGTCATCTCTACAAGAAATCAAAAAGCTAGCTGAGCATAGTGGCACGTTTCTGTAATTCCAGCTACTTGGAAGGCTGAGGCTAAAGGATCGCCTGAGCCCAGCAAGTTGAGGCTGCAGTGGCCGTAAGTGTGCCACTGCACTCCAGCCTGGGCAACAGAGTGAGACTCCAACTAAAAAAAAAAAAAAAAAAAAAATCTCTCTCTCTCTCTCTCTCTCTATATATATATATGTATATGCAGATGTTAGTATTTAGCCTTTTGTTAAAAAAAAGCAAAAACAAACAATTTTTAAAAACTATTGTTCCTACTTCCATCTCCAACTTCAACCCCATTTCTTTCTGTTTATGACAAAACTCTTGTAAATAGTTTATGTGTGTTGTCTCCAATTTTCTTCTGCTGTATTGTTTAGTCTATTCCCACCAGGTTTGTATCCCCATTTCTTTTCTGAAATTGTCCTTCTTGAGGTCATTAGTGATCTCCACACACTGTTAAATCCAGTGGTCATTTCTCAGATCTTATCCTAATCTATCAGCGTCACTCATTATACACAGTTGTTTACTCTCTGCTTTAACAACAACCAGTAAACACACACACACAACCAGTAAACTAAATTCCCCTCCTTTGATTTGCTTGGTACCTCATGTGCCAAATTTTTCTCCTATTTCTGGTCATTCTCTTTGTTTCTTTTACTGGTTCCTTCTCATCTTCTTGACCTCCAAAGGTTGGGATTTCCCAGAACTCAGTCTTTTTTCTTTGTGCCCTACACGTACTGGACAGTTCATCTTACGCAATTCCACAGCTTTGAAAACCATACACTGATGATTACCAAATTATATCTCCAGCTTTTGCCTCTTTCCTAAACTCTTCAAATCCACATATTGAACTGCTTTCTTGACATTTTCTCCGTGTTGTGTAATAAGCATCTCAAACGTAACATGTCTGAAACTGAGCTCTTGATACTCTTCAAAACTTCTTCAGTTTTTTCTTAATTACTTGTGTCTCATCTACATCCTTTATATCTTATGCCTTATCATTCTGCAAATCCCCTTTGTCTTACCTTCATAATTTGACTATTTTTGAAGTGTCTCCCTTCCTTGTCCACGCAGTCGTGACCTGTCTCGAGTGTTGCAATAGCCTCATGACAAGTCTCCTGCTTTTGCCTTTGCCCTCTGGATGAGACGTAGGGCTCGACAATTACTTCACGTGTTCCTCTACATTTCCCAACTACCTTGCTGTTAGGTGGGACTATGTGATTCTTTCTGGTGAATGGGGTGTTAGTGAAAGCAACATGTGTACATTACAGATGCTAGCACAGAAAAGTGAAGCAGTGATCATGGTGGCCACCTTTGAAGGAGACAACAGAACTACAAGATAAACGTAGCTGAGAAGACCAAGTCACCACATCAGTGACAACTGCCCTACAGAATCGCTTGACTCCCACCAAACTTTGCATAAGTAGTAAATAACTTTTTTATGTTAAAGGCACTGATAGCTTAGGATTAATTTGTACTGTAGCAAAGTCCGTCCTATCATGATAAAAATTACACGTCTTCAATGTATTTTTATGACAGTAGCCAGAGTGATTCTGTGAAATCATCAAAACCCTGTGGTGACTTTTCTTTGCGCTCAGAGGAAAAGGTGAAGCTCTTTGGTAAGAATTTATGTGATTTGACTCCCCAGCATGCTATTTTCCTGACTTCATCGTCTATTCACCTCCTCCTTCACTCTGCTGTAGACACACTGATCTTCTAGCTGTCCATGTTCCCTTCAGACCTAGGGCTGAGTTCTTTACATTTGATCTTCTCACTTCCAGGAATGCTTTTCCCACAGATACCTGCGTGATCATCTTCCTGACTTTCTTCAGGTGCTCAAAGGTGACTTTCTTATGAAATTGTCTGTTGGCAGTCAGCACCAACTCTGCCTCTTCTATCCTCTTCCCATTTTCCAAACCAAAAAAAAAAAAGATTTTTCAGTGTTTTGGTTGTCACTGTGTAGTAAGCCACCCCAAAACTAAATAACTTAAAACAACCATTATAAAAGATTTTTTTCTTTTTCCCATGATAGATTTTACATCTTCACCTCATTTGTTATTGTAGTTCTTTTCACCTCTGTTATAGAAGTTATCATATATAGGTTTCATTATAGTTATTTATATAATTTCCTTAGTACTGGCAAGCTCCTTGAAGACAGGAATTGCTATTTTTATCTTTATATTCTCTAAGTATTAGCATAGTGCCTTACAAATAGATTGATGAACACTGAATGTTAAGGCATATAAATCAGTATTATTCACAAGAAAATAAAATACATGCAAAATTACCATAAAGATAAAAGGTCAATATTATTCTTTGTTACTTATTGATATATGATTAGATTATATATGGATCTCACAGATAGTCATTTGTAGGTTTATACCTTGTCTTTAATAAGTAAACAGGTAGACTTTATGTGAACTTTTATCTATTGCAGAAGTAACCAACCTTTTATAATGGGATATAACTTGTCTGTGTCTTCTGTTCTGGGATCTAGAAAAGATAGGAAAGTAGCAACCAAAAAATATCCCTGTTCTAACATTTTCTGAACTCCATTTGTAATTGGGAATCCACCTGATTAGCATATACATTTTTATTTTATTTTATTTTATTTTAGAGATATGGGGTACAAGTCAGTGTATGTAATCTAGAAGGCTATTTTTCTGTATATATATAGTTAAGTATATAGTTAAGTATTTATTAGAGAGTCAAAAAGTTGAAATGTAGTAAAATTTTCAGAAGATGCCTAGAGAAAAAGCTTCAGCCAATAAATGGTACTTACATATATAGTTGTCTGTCTGTAAGATGACAAAGCTCTAACCTGTCTTACATAAAAAATAAGTTACAGACAAATGCTAAAGTGTTAGAAAATATAGTTGTTACCAAAACAATTGGGAAAAGAAAGAAGAAGGAAAAAATGTATAAAGAAGGGCTTTATAAGTAGATAATTTTCCAAAATGGAAATCTAAATGACCCATTAATGGAAGATGTTTAACTTTGCTAGTAGTAATAGGAATGCCAATTAGACCCCACAAGAAGATACTGACTCTCAGCTATCAAATTAGAAAACATATTATATAACCATAAAATCTAATCATGGTGTTAATGAGAAGGCAAATTTTTATCATAAGCTTTTGGAAAAGTAAATCATAATATTTAGGTAAAATATAAGCATGCTTTTTGTCCCAGACATTGTTTTTCAAATCTATCTTACAGAAATAAAAGCATCTGTATGTAACCAATGTGCTGAATGGCTGAATTAGCTGGACCTAATAAAGTTACCTAAATAAATAAGTAAAAAAATTTTTTTAAATGCTTTATTTTAAAGCTTCAGCATTCTTTATTGGGTCCCCCCTTCTCTGCCATGACCCTTAGCTTTCCTACTCATTTTGATTTCTTAAATAAGCCATTGTTTATAATTAAGATTAACTGTCAGTTCAGTTTCAAATACTGATCTCACTTCTAAACGTTTACCCTTCTCTAAGTTCAGGGAACCTACAGTGGGGAAGGTAGCCGAGTCTTTTTCTGTTTCCTCAACTCCTACTCTTCCTGCTGCAAAATCCTCTGGGAAAAGATGTTGTTTTCTCTTGGCTATTGATGCCCTCTCACTGTAGGCAACCAAATACATGGGTCACTGCAGTTGTCCTTTAGTGATCCTGTAGGATCTATGCTATATAGTTTCATGATAACAGAATGTACTTTCTGGCTGGCCACTTATGATTGTCCTTCAGATCCTACCTCTGACCATTTAGAGTCATTCACCCCAGCTGACATACCTCTTGGGTTGGTCCCTGTACACGCAGAGTGCCCAGCCACCCTGATGGTGATTTGCTGGTCTCTATGTCAGTTGTTTTGCAAGAATGCCCAAAGTTCTTAGGACTAGCTTATAGGTAGCCTGAGAAAATAACAGTCTGTCCCTCACTTACCTCTCTGTTTCTCTGCCTTCCTCCTCATTCATTCCCAAGATAGGGCTCTGATTCAAAGTAACACCAAGGTATTAAAATTGAATTTTAATATAAACATATCAAAAGCTATAGTGGTATACAACTGGAAAAAGCCTTTGTTGACTCCAATGACAGCATTTAAAAACTCTGTTCTCTAAAAATCATGGAATATCAGAAACTTTGCTCATATTAATGAGATGACAACATCCCACCATTGCCCAGGGAGCTGAGCTGTGGGTACTTTGACACAGAGAAGCCACCCTCAATTACCCACCTGGGTGCCCAGCTGCGGACAATGTGTTTTCAGACACAAGACTTCATATTCATCTTAACTTTGTAGTTTCTAAGGACCCTTTGCCTACCTCTCAGTCCAGGCCTGAGGTTAACACATCCCTGCTATGCTTTCAACCTATCCAGAAACTGTTCATTTAAATTTTGTTTAACCCCAGCTTGCTCCCTAGCCAGTTAGAATGCTGTCCCTTCCTTCCTTTTTGGTGAAATGCCCCGCCATTCCTCTGATTTGCAGTCTCTCTTACTTCAGCAAATTAATAAACCTAACTTTATCAGACCTTAGATATGCCATAGTCTGATGATCTTTGAGCAGATTTATTAGCAATGTCTGAACATTTTGTGTGCCCAACACTCTTAAAGACCTTGACAAGGCAAACACCACATTTGATGGAAACGAGCATGTTACTGAGTTCTTAATGGGCTAGAAGCTTTCTAAGAAAGCAGAGGAAATAAATTGAACTAAAAGATGGATTAATTTTTATCTCCCTAAACCTTTTGGATCTTCCATTTATTTTACTCTTTGTGTTTCACCCTTGCATTCGCCTTATGCTACATTGAAGTTAAACTGCACCTTCTTGAATGCACCCACACATTCTTGTCTCTGTATATTCAGGTATGCAGCATATGCCACAAAATTCTTGATCCTCATCTACATGTGACCTTTTATTTGATTTCCTGTACAATCTTTGCCTTCTGTTACTAGAATTACTTGTAAATTGGATTTGATGGACTGTAGATTTCATCATCGTCTCATTATTGTTCCTTCCCTAAAGTGCTGAAATAGCTTCCTGATCAATTTCCTTGCTCTACTCTAGGAATCTTACAGTCTGCTAACAAGAGCCAGTGTGATCATAAGAACATAAGTCACATCACATTTGAAAATTTTGATTGGTTTCTCATCACAGTTGGAATAAATTCCAAAGTCCTTGTCTTTTCACATAAAGCCTTTCTAGGTACTTCTGTGATCTCATACCTTCCTCCTCTGCTTCATGACCACGTCCCTGTAGTCAAGGAGGGCTGGGGTGCAAACCCCCAAATGAAATCCTAACGTCTTTTGTCCTTTGCATATGTTTCTCTAACGTTCTTCCAGATGTTCATACCCCTTGTACTATTCTGTCCTTATTCAGCTGTTCTTTCCTTAGGAAGGACTTTCATGACTGCTCTGGAAATAGTGATTCTCCTCGTCTAACCATCACTAATCACTTACTCTGTCTTATTAATGTATTCTAATACAATGACGCTGAAATATGTGTGTGTGTGTGAAAGAGAGAGAGAGAGAGAGAGAGAGAGAGAGAGAGAGAAGCTCTGTGAGGTTTGGGTCTTTTTCATGTTTGTCTACTAGCCAAAAATAGTACCTGACACACTGTAGATACTCAATAAATATATGTTGAATGAATGAATCAACAGATGAATGAATGATGGTTGTGTAATCACGTATTTATCTTGCTTTCATTTATCACACTTTCGGTTTTACATTCAGAAGTGACTAAAGCACAAAGTTTGGTGTTAAACGTATGGGTTTATATTCCTGCTCTGTTGTGTGCCCTAAGGGAAGTTACTTTTGTCTGCCTCAGCTTTCAAATCTGTAACATAGAGATAATAATATGTATACCTGCTAGGCATGTTACAAGTATTAGATGAACTAATATGGCACAGAGTTGGAGCCAAAGAAGCTGTAATGTTTGTTGTTTTTTATATTTGCTTGGTGATTATTTGAATAAAGTCTTCTCCATTAACCTTTAGGAACCATATTAATTTTGCCCAACATTGTATCTTCAAACCACAGTTTGTAATAGGAGGAGCTCTATAAATATTCTTTGTTGTTTTTTTTTAAGATGGTTTAAGGTTTGAGATCATGCATGCATATTTGAGTGCACTGGGCATAATCTCATATTCTGTGGTTACTAGTCATTGTCACTAGATGGCACATTTGTCCTAGACAAGACAAAATGTTGCCTGCTTTCCTCCTTCAGAAACTGAAGAATGAAGGCCCCAAAGAGGGGAAGTATCATACATGTGTTTTTTAGACGGGTAGGGTGATGGGATGATGGGCATTTACTTGTAAATAAGGATTGCCTGTTTTATTTCTCCTCATTTCTTAGGTAATTCACTCTCTTGAGGAACTCATCTTTTGCTTAGTGATACATTTTAGCATTACTTTCATTCCATTGACCCTTTGTCACTATATTCATACTTAGAAAGGTCTCTTAACACATTCATTTAATAACAGGTATTTCTTAATTCTCCCATCATCAAACTCTTTACCTGCTTGTTGCAAAATATGTTTTGATTTTGGCTATTACATAGTTACCCTTTCTCTTATACCTTCTAGTCCCCGTTCTTGAGCAAGAACTTTGTATTTTTTTTCTGATTACTTGTCACCCTGCATTGATGTGATGTGTATTTTCCTCTTTCAATTCTCTCTTTTTTTAATTTTTTTTTTTTCTTTTTTTTTTTTTAGCGATGGAATCTCACTATGTTGCCCAGGCTGGTCTCCGACTCCTGGCCTCAAATGATTCTCCTTCCTCAGCCTCCCAAAGTTCTGGAATTACAGACGTTAGCCACTGTGCCCAACCTCTTCCAACTCTCAGTGTACCATCTTGAGAAAAGAAACTGTTAGGCTCATGCTATAGTGCCTGTGCAGCTTCACCTTTTTAAAGCAAAATTGCTAAAAGACTTCTTATATAAAATAACGAAGAAAAGAATATTAAGGGGTCTATGAATTAGAAAATAATAAAATTTTAAATAATTATTTTTAACTACCAAAATTATTTTTATAAGTACAAATTACTTAGATTTGTTTAAATATATGTATATGCTTTGGTGAGTTAAATTTACCAAGATATATTAAAATAGTGTACATGTAAGTACATGTGAAAATAAATAATGGTACTTTAAGATAATGATAATAAGCTGGGCTCAGTGGCTCAGCCTGTAATCCCGTGCCTTTGGGAGGCTGAGGTGAGTGGATTGCCTGAGCCCGCGGGTTTGAGACCCGCCTGGGCAACTTGGCGAGACCTCATCTCTACAATAAATCAAAAAATCAGCCAGGCGTAGTAGCACATGCCTGTAATACCGGCTACTCGGAAGGCTGAGGCGGAAGGATCGCCAGAGCCCAGCAGGTCGAGGCTGCGGTGGCCGGGAGCGGCCACTGCACTCTAGTCTGGGCGACAGAGTGAGACTCCAACTGAAAAAAAAAGATAATGATAATGGTTTTTATTATAGTAATGTTTAGAAATAATCATTACTTTTTGAAAATTAGCTACTGAGTAAAATACATTTAAATTTTTTTTTTTTCAAAGCAGGATTTATTGAGAGGACAGATAAAGCTCCCACAGTGGGAGGGGACCCAAGAGGTTGTCTTAAGAAAATATTTTTTAACATCCTTTTGTTCTCTGTACCATGATGTGACATACTACTGGCTATAAGAAAGAATTATGGTTAATTTTCTTATAACTGCTAAGGAAAAATTTTTTTCCCTCCTTTCCTCCTGTCTTAGTCCATTTGGGCTAGCATAACAAAATACCATAAACTGGGTAACTTAAAAACAACAGAAATGTATTTCTCACAGTTCTGGAGTCTGGGAAATTCAAGATCAAGATGCCAGCAGACTCAGTGTCTGTCTGGTGAGATCTCATCTGGTTTGCAGATGGTGTCTTCTCACTGTGTCATCACATGGTAGAAGGGGCAAGGCATCTCTTCTATAAAGGCTTTAATCCACTCATGACTTAACGACCACCCAGAAGGCCCCACCTCCTAATATTATCACCTTGGGGGTTAGGATTTCAACGTATGAATTTTGGGCAGGACGCAGACATTCAGACCATAACACTTCTTAGTCAGAAAGGTGATTATCTATTGCTTAAATGCTCTACTTGATTAGAATGTCTTAAAAAGGAATATAAATTATTTAATTGCTGGCATTAATTTTTTCTTTTCAAGTTAACCCAGACATGATAGAGATGCTAACATTAGCAAAATAGACAGGGATTCAAACATACTGATAGTCTCTCTCAGGTTAAATGATTCAGTGTAGAAGAAAACATTCATTGACAGTGATTTCCTGTATCATGAGAAGACTTGTATGAGACTTGCATTGCCATCTACCTTATATTTTTCTTACCTCATTTCCAACTTCTCTTTAAAACCTCACCCATAAAATTATTTTATATCTACTTTGTGAGAAGTTTTATGAGATAAGCTATTACAGTAAGAAGCCATTATCCAGGTACATCTTTCAACTATGTTCCTGTTCCACAAATATCCCAGACTTAGTCGCCCTAAAGACTCACATTCTTAAAAACAATTATAACTTAGTTGAAATTATACATCACTATTTTCCAAAGGTAATACATATATATTTTTGAAAATCTATACCGATCAGGAAAATGAAAGAAAAAATATAACCCTATCAACTATTGATAATGCTTTAACAAGTTAGTATGATTTCTTCTATTTTTTTGTCTTCCTATATTATTCTTATGTGGTTGTAAAAAATTAAATACAGTATTGCCAATCATACTGCTTTGTAATATTTAGCAACGTTTAGCAAACATCTTTTTTGTGTGATTATGCATTGTTCAAATCATGTTTTGTAAGATCCCAGTGTTGCCTCATACTGTAAATCTACCCATCTATACCTCTGGAGACATTGTGCCGTTGTATTCACCTATGGGTTTATACTTTTAAAAAAATAATCTGAATTTTTCTTTTGTATAATGTCAGAAAGGTTAGTGCACGTAATGATTTTCATTCCAGGCGCCACTGAGTTACTTGCAAATGCTTGTATGTCCTACACATCTGCACAGGTTGCTACTTGCTGTCTTGGTTCCCTTCTATTCTTGTTTCCCATTCCTCTCCCCTCCACTTTAGTGGGTGTGGTAATCGTGCTATGGATGTGGACTTGTTCCTAAAATTTTTCCCTGCTTAGCCTCAGAATTTAACCAGATTTTATTGAAGATTTGGGGAATGATAGAAGAAAGTTTCAATATGTTTAAGAAATAAACAAAACTCAAAACTAGATATGACTGCTCCCAGAGTTTATAGTTAAGCTCTCAATGGGGCTAAGTAGGTATCCTATTGGCAGTTTCTCTGTTTAGTTTCTGGTTACAGAGGTCAGCTCTTATTTCAGAAGGAATGCGTTTGAGGAAGTGTTTTTTCCTAGATGCTCACATCTCAATTCTAAATCCTTACTTTCCATTCTGAATCTCTCTCTTTCCAAGATGACCAACTGTTGGAATGCCAACTACTATTGGAAAAACCTTGACTCCTATTAATAAGAGTGGGTTTCGCTCTAGAAAATACCCACCAGGGTATATCCAGCATGATGTAACTACCAAGACACAGTAGCATTCTACATTGGTAAATTTCCCAATGTAGAGGAATACCATATGGGAGAATTACAGCCAAACAGTTCAGGCTGGGCCCAGCAACCTCAGTCCAGCTCCTGTAAAGTCTCTAATCTGCTTAAAGTCAATTTTTGCCTTCTCACCTTTGACTGGTATCTTATTCTGTTTTGCTCTTGTGACTAACTGAGTAAGAATAGGCAGACAAGTAGACAAATATATCTCTTCAAAATAAGTCATTTTCAGAGACATTCTCTTAATCTAAATTTAGCTGAGATCCATTTTCATAAAGGAAACAATCAACATTGCTGCCAGCCTCTTGCACAGTAAAGAAAGAACTTACAACATTATGCAGAACTGCTAACTCGTCTTTTAAAATTTTTCATCCCCTAATAGTATATTTGATTTTTTATAACAAAAAATTCACTAAAGTAATTTTTCTCCACTTCCAGAAAAAAAAAAAAGAAATGAAAATACAGCTTAAAGACATCTCTTCTATTAACTACTTTTGGATAGCAAATTTTAGATACTCTCAGCTAGATTATTATAGTTTATTAAGTCAGAAAATAGCTATTTTTTTAACATCAAAAACAATATCTTCGACTCTTTTCGGTAATATTTTTGGTATACCTAACCAATAGATGGCTGGCATTTAATAACCTAACCAATAGATGACTGGCATTTAATCAATATTTGCTAAAGACATTGGGCAGTACAGTTATTCAGTAATACCACAATTACTTAGAATTATTCAAACTGGCAGCTTATTCTATGTAAAATGAAACCCAGCAAAAAAATAATTTGCACAAATCTCTGCGCAGTAAAAAATAGAGGTCAAAAAAAAAAAAAAAGCAATGCAATCAAGCTTGTCCCATGTATGGAATCTTCTCCCTGCCCCAGCACTTCTCAACTGAGAGGCTGAGTTGAATTTCCACTCCCACTTCAGGGCTCAACTCATGTTGCTTGACGAAGTTGTGATCTGGCCACTGAACTTGTTTCAGGAGTGAGTAGGAAAGCCGGTCCAATCAAAGTACATATGAAGACTTTTGTTGTGAAAGTGCCAAGGCAGATCCCTGCTTCAACACCAGACTTGAAATGACCAGTAGTTTGGGACTAGAAGGCCTTTTGCTAAAGGAAGGGAGATGGCTTAAGATCAGTGTCTCCAAAGGGAGTAAGGCCTGCAATTTTTTTTAAATTTTATTTTATTTTTGAGTCGGGCCTCATTCTGTCTCCCAGGCTGGAGTGTAGTGGTACCAATCACAGCTCACTGCAGCCTTGACCTCCTGGGATAAGGCATTCCTCCTGCTTCAGCCTCCTGAGTAGCAGGAACTACAGGCACGCACTACCACAGCCCGCTAATATTCCTTTCTTTTTTTTTTTTTTTTTTTTTGTAGAGATAAGGTCTCGCTATGTTGCCCAGGCTGGTCTTGAACCAATGGGCTCAAGTAATCCTTCCACCTTGGCCTCTCCAAATGCTGGGATTATAGGCATGGCGTGGAAATGTATGCTGGTGAAGTTTAGCCTCTGTTCTGGGGATAGGTCCACCTCTAAGATAACCACTGTCTTTTCTTTTCATGACATCCCACATTGTTGAGTTTTCTGACAGTGGCAACCTAAAGAAGCCTGACTGATTGATTTAGTTTATTTATAGGTGATTTTTTAGTCCTTTATTTAATTTAATATCTTTAGTTTACAAATAATTCTAAAACCACTTTGTTGTGGTTTTCAAGCAAACAGTAGGAACAGAAATTTGAAGGCCAAAGATGGACAGGCCCATGCTGTGAGTCAGCTCCTCGGTGAGTTAGCATGTGTTTCTTAAGCCTGTTAGGTGAGAAGGTTCATGAAGGCAGTAGAACATGTCTTTTTTGTGTGTTTTCATCCCCATTCCTGAAGAAAGTCTTACACATTGTAACTGCTCAATTACTATCTATTGAATAAATGAAATAAGACAACAATGGCATTGTAATTTAGTAAGAGAAAATTCAGGATTATTGTTGCCTACAATATTTGAGGATTGAAAAAAGATTTATGGTTGTAAAGCTGTATATAGGCATAAATGAATAAGGAAAAAACTCTTATTATTAGATTGTGAGCATAAAAAATTATGTTTCTTAACTTCATCTGCAATATGTAAATAATTACAATAGCAAGCTAAGGAATTTCTGTGAGAATTTAATGAAATAATTTCTGTGAAGTGCCTGTAAGAATTCAGTGACTGTTAGCTATTATTGTAATGAATAAATCATCAACTTTGCCTTAATTTAATAATGCGTGGTCATTACTGTGTTGTTATAACTTTAAAATTTTTATTGAAAGCTAAATCTCATAGTTAAATTTGACTCTATGTTCAGTCAAGTTTGGATTTACATATTCATTAAGTAATCACATCAGATTTTTACATCAAATGTCTCAATTTAAGAATACTGCTGGTAGACAGTCTTATAGAATGCCTGAAAGCAACGATTTTGAAAATCTTTATTGGTTTATCCAACTATACTAGTTTCATTAGAGCAGATAAAATATATTAGAAAAGAATTAGAGCTATCAGTCATGAGAATCAAGAGTAATAGAATAGAAAGTAGTAAAAGAGAAAGATAACAAATTATTGAAAATCTTTACTTATTCTAAGTAAAAATATCACTGGCATATACATATACCAATTTGGGTATCCTTTTTCCAAAATGCTCGGGATCAGAATTTTTTGAAATTCAGTTTGTTTGTTTTTTTATTTTGGAATATTTGCACATACATAATGAGATCTTGGGGAAGAGACCCAAGTTTAAATGTGTAATTTATTTATGTTTTATATGTACCTTATACAGATAGGCTGAAAGTAGTTTTATAAAACATTTTAAATAATTTTGTGCATGAAACAAAGTTTGTGTACACTGAACCATCAGAAAGTAAAGGTGTCGCTATCTCAAGTCACCCATGTAGACCGTCTGTGATTGTTTGGAATCACTGTCATTTCTGACTCTGAATTTATATACTACCAATAAATAATAATTTTCTTGCACTTATCCACACATAGGTACTTTGTAACAGTAGGAAAAAAGAAATGCCATTAATACTGTGAAAAAAATAATGTGTACAGGGTAACTAAGGAGCACAGTAGCATCACCAGAAGAGCTGTGTGAGCTTCTAGATGACAGCACAACAATCAACTGTGGCTTTTTGTCTCCACCTACAATGCTGTTTAGATTAAAAGGTTACTGTATACTGTATTCATTTTTTTTTTTTTAGATGTAAAGAAAAAACAGTTGAGAGGCCAGAAAGTGGGTCTTTGGACGTTTTCTTTGTATACATCTGCCTCACTAACAATGGCTTTTGTCTTAGAATTCCCCCTTTGATTTTATGAACTGACATAGTTTCTTTTTCTGTTATGCAGATACTCTGCTCTAGTCCTTCAGTAAGCCCATTACATATTTTTACCATGTTTTCTGTAAGCATTTTTTCTGCACTGTTAACAACCCCATCTTCATTGTCACTACTATCACGATCACCTTGATTCCGAATAATTTTGACTGTTTCACCATTAGTCAGTGAATGAACATCTGAAGCTTTGTTATTGATGCTTGAAGCTTCTTGAATGTCTCTTTCTAGCTTACTGACAGACTCTGAAGGGTATGTCTTTGCACACGTAAGGAATTCAGACATTCTTTTCTCACTTGACCTAGGAATCGTTCAAAGTCACCACCTTATTCTTCATCATCCCTGAATATAGTCACGGGTCAGAGGTTGTGCCTTAGTCATTGTAGTCCAAGCATTGGCAGCAGCACATAAGACATCCTTCATGCTAAACTCTTTGAAAACCTTCTGCACTCTGTTCACTGCTGCTAGCATGCTGTTCAGGAACGTGTTTTCATACTTACTCCTCATTGATCTAAGGATACCCTGGTCACATGACTGAATTAATGAAGTCATATTTGGGGGAAAGCACGTGGAATAAACCTTACTTTTGGTGAAAATTTCACCTGGTGGATGAGCAGAACCATTGTCAAGGAATAACAGTGTCTCGCGTCATCATTCATCCAGCTTCCGTGCAGTAAGCAAGGACCACTGGTACAAAATATTTGTAAAACCAATCAGAAAAATGTCCCTGGTGATCGTGTCTTTTTGTTAGCATAATAATGTGATGGTAGGAAATTCACTCCTTGAAAACAGTGAGGATGAAAGCTTTTGCTGATCTCAGCAAATTTCCTCATGCATGCCTGCTGCTTTAGCACATCCCAGCATAGGTATTCTGCCCTTGGCATTCTTTTTTTTTGAGTTGGAGTCTCACTCTGTCGCCCAGACTCTAGTGGAGTGGCCATTCCCGGCCACTGCAGCCTCGACCTGCTGGGCTCCAGCGATCCTTCTGCCTCAGCCTTCCGAGTAGCCGGAATTACAGGCATGCGCTACCACGCCCGGCTGATTTTTTTGGTTTATTGTAGAAATGAGGTCTCTCCAAGTTGCCCAGGCGGGTCTCGAACCCGCGGGCTCAGGCAATCCTCTCACCTCAGCCTCCCAAAGCGCGGGATTACAGGCTGAGCCACTGAGCCCAGCTTTACCCTTGACATTCTTAATCCCTGTAGGGGTTGTCTCATCAGATGCAGTCAGTATCTTTCTGGGGCAATAATGCCAAAATGGTAATGATTATAGACTTCATCAGCAATGACCCTGCCAAACTCATCAGTAAATTGAATTTTCTCTGCTGTTTTGTGATCTCTACAAATCTTTAAACGTTTAATGTCATCTGTTTTCTTAAATTTCTGCAACTTCTGGCCTGGGCAACAAAGCAAGATCTCATTTCTACAAAAATAGCAACTGAAACAACAGAAAAACAATTAGCTGGACACAATGATAGTCCCAGCTACTCAGGAAGCTGAGGCAGGAAATTTACTTGAGCCCAAGAGTTTGAGGCTATGGTGGACCATGACTGTGCCACTGCACTCAGCCTGGGTAAGAGAACTCTGTCTCACAAAAAACAAAATTAAAATTAAAAAAACAAAAAACTATGCCTGTTGATGATTCAATTCCCTTGAGTTTTTGAGTCATCGCGACATGCTTGTCTCTTGATCAGCATGTCATTAAGTGCCATGTTAACTTCTGTTCACCACTTTTAGCACAGAATTACAGCACTTTATGTTTCTATTTCTTCAGGTCATATATGGTGGTCATTCCAACACCATACTCTTCTATAAGATATTTCACACTACTGTCTGATTTCTCTAACAGCTTACCTTTCTATGCTATAGATACAAATGCTTCCTCTTTTTCTTATCACTGCTACCCATAGGGGTATCTGCAGGCCTTTTTGACATTTTCAGCAATATTTTTACTCCACAGAGTAGAGAATAATCATTTTTAAAAACCCACGGCAAATAATGCACATAAGTCTTACCCACCTCCTCCCATGGGCCATGGGGGGAGTCTTGATGTTGGTGCATCACATACATGCCTGAGGAAATCTGAGTGTGCACAGAAAAGATATATTACAGCTGAAGGGGGCTAGAGGATATATTTTCTCTTGAGGATGCTAAATAATCTGTGTTGTGTGCCTGTGTTTTGACTGATCTGCCACGTGAAGTTAGGTGTAGAATTTCTACTGTGGCATCAAGGCAGTGCTCACAAATTTTGAATTGTGGAACATTTGGGACTTCCGACTTGGGAATGCTCAACCTGACACATATATGTATATATGTACTGGTAGATACATATGGGCATAATAATGAAAATTAGATACATGATAGATATATTTATTAGTATTTATTCATTCATTTATTTATTTATTTTTTGAGTTGGAGTCTCAGTCTGTCACCCACACTGGAGTGCCATGGCCGCTCCTGGCCACCACAGCCTCGACCTGCTGGGCTCTGGTGATCCTTCTGCCTCAGCCTTCCAAGTAGCTGGAACTACAGGCGCGCACTACCACACCCGGCTAATTTTTTGAGTTATTGTAGAGATGAGATCTTGCCGAGTTGCTCAGGCGGGTCTCGAACCCGCGGGCTCAGGCAATCCATTCACCTCGGCCTCCCAAAGTGCTGGGATTACAGGCTGAGCCACGGAGCCCGGCCATTTATTAGTATTTATAAAAATTAGGTTGGGGTATTTTTTCTCACTTGTATGACAGGTTAAATTACTTGCTTCGGTCTTCTCCTCCCTTTAATCATTGGTCACATAACCTCTCAATCCCATCCATAGACACACAAAAGGAGTCTATTTCCTTCATTGCCCCTTGCTGTTGAGCCGAATCATGTGATTTGCTTTAGTCAAGGGGATTTTAGAAGATAGGATACGATGTATTCTCCAGCTCTTTGCCATCACTATGAGAAGGATAGCACTGGCCAGCTCCTGACTCCGGAAGAAACATGAACAACAGGTGAAGCAGAGTCGCCCCAGCAACAATGACAGGCATTTCAAGATATGTCTGTCAAGAAACCCTCCAGATTATTTCTTTCTAGGCTGGAATAGATCTTTCTCCTCATATCTCTGTAATTGTTCTCTCATGTCTTTATTATTGGGCTTACTACAATATCCTAAAGCTGCTTTTTATTTGGTTGTATTTTTCCCCTAGACTGCTTTTCTGTAGAGCAGTAAGTATCTCAAAAATTGTTTTAAGTCTGTGCCTTGCACTTAATAGTAGCTAAATTAGTGTCAAGTAAATTGAGTTAGAAGAGTAAGTCTAAGCAAAGTGATATGGTACAGTAGGATATAGTAGATTGGCTTAGTGGTCCCAATTTTTACTTCCTTATAATAGTAACATATGTCCACACCTTTGTCATGTGCCAAGGTGGGCAGGAGCTTCTTCCTCAGCTTTTAATTTTGGACATGAATGTGTGCCTCCCAATGGCCTATGGGGTATTAGCAGACAGGGCACAAGTGCAAGCCTGAAAAATAATGCAGCAGTTGAGCTTACTCTCGTGCTTCTGTTACTGTCATGTGCAAAACCTGACATAGCTGATAATCCTGGGTAAATAATAATAGTTCATTAGTCCTACCGCCACTTCACAAATACATAAAAACATGGAGGGAGAACTTGAATCTAACCTATAAATTGGAGTAAAGCACAGAATAAATTAGCCATCCTCCAGCCAGCACAGATTTTTGAGCAAGAATAAATGATTGCTGTTTTTGCCTCTGAGTTGTGGAGTCACAATAACAATTGTGGCAAGAGCTGATACTTTATAGAGGTTTTTTTTTCCATATAATTAATGAATAAACCACAGAGTTTATTTTGTACACCTAGATAAATTTTCCAGAACTTGCAAACTGTTGTAATCAAAATGAATCTAGAATGCCTTTTTGGCAGAGTTAAATTAAATCTCTGTAATAGCAGATGGATGGCTATAATTTTAATTTTACTTATAAATCACACAATCTATTTTCCCTCTGAATATGTGTGTATACACACACACGTGTATATATGTAATTATTAAACTGAAGTCTGAATGTGTGGTCAACATTGCTGCTTATTTACGGCCCATCATTCATCTTCTCCCTTTTTCACATTGTGCAGGCACAAGGCCATGTAGACGAAAGAAGAGGGTTCCCAGGCTCCCTTCAAGCTAAGTGGGTTGGTTTACTAGACAACAGGATGTCAGCAGACATTGTCTCTGCCATCTGTATATAATACCCTTAAAGGGAAGGAACATGCTACTGCTTCCTCTTTTTTTCTTTGCTGGAATTTGGATAGGTGTTCGTAAGCCATCTCAGAACCAAGGTGAGCAAACCACAGGATAAAAGGAGTCTGCACTTCTGATTACTTTGTATAGTACAATACAGCCTGGACTTTTACCTCGTGTGAGAATAAACTCGTCTAAGCCATTGGTAATACTCTTTTTAAATGTATGTGAGCCGGGCTCAGTGGCTCAGCCTGTAATTCCACGCCTTTGGGAGGCTGAGGTGAGTGGATTGCCTGAGCCCGCGGGTTCGAGACCCGCCTGGGCAGCGAGACCTCATCTCTACAATAAATCAAAAAATCAGCCGGGCGTGGTTGCGCATGCCTGTAATTCCGGCTACTCGGAAGGCTGAGGCGGAAGGATCGCCGGAGCCCAGCAGGTCGAGGCTGTGGTGGCCGGGAGCGGCCACTGCACTCCAGTCTGGGCGACAGAGTGAGACTCCAACTCAAAAAAAAAATAATAAATCAATGTATGTCATAAAAATGCAAGGTATGTATCCTGTTCATTTGGCTTATTCTAATTAGGTGGCCTAATTTTTTCATTATTTTTTAAAATTACAAGATGAATGTATGTGTGTTATTGAACTTGTGCACTGAGTAAAAAACATGCATTTTACTCTCTACACTCCCCTACATATGAATAGTTGTGACTAAGAGTGTGTTGCTGCTGTTGCCCTTGACCGATGAGGCCAGTTGTCATTCCTGTCCCTTCCCTTGTGTAAGGTTTTAGGTATCTAACACACTCCCTAGAACCAGTGGTGACACGCAAGCCAAAGGCTTATTACCCATTCGGGCATAGGGAAAGTGAGGGAAGTCTCTGGGTGTGGTGACCTCCCTGGAGAAGAGGAAAGAGGGAAGAAAAAAAGGAGGAAGGGGAAGTAGAGCGGAGGGGAGAAATAAAGAGCAGAATTCTGCCTGCTGTATTTTGAAGACCAATGGTAAACTAATTGAGTGTCCTGTCCCAGTACAGGTGGAGGTTGAGGATTGGGGACTGAGATCAAAGACCCACAGGGTGGTATGCCTTGCCTGGCACGTTTGTGTACTTGGTATAGCAGAAGTGATTGAGGCAGGAATGAGTGTCTGATGGTTCCCCTCTGATCCTGGTAGTGACTTATTTCACCCAGTCCTTTCTCACGGGTGTGAATCCTTCCAGTCCAATTTTTGAAGTTGCATTTAAGTTTATTACTATTGAGTAGGAGTAGGGTGGCCTATTATGTGACAGCTTGGCTGGGCCATAGGTTTAAGTATGTAACCACATTTTATTCTGGATGTTTTTGTGAGAGTGTTTTTGCTTGATAATGACATTTACCTTGGTGGACTTTGAGTAAAGCAGAGTTTCTTCCCTTATGTGGGTGGGCCTTAATCAATCAGTTGAAGGCCAGAATAGAACAGACTGACTTCCTCTGAGCAAGAGGGAGTTCTATAGCACCCGATCTTTAGGCATGGACTGTCGTATCACTCTCCCCTGGGACTTTAATCTGTTGATTCACCCTGTAGATTTTGTATGTCAGTCTGCATAATCTCATGAACCGATTTCTTAAATAAATATTTTTATGTGCTGTGTGTACACACACACATCCTATTGCTTCTGTTTTTCTGAAGAACCCTAGTGAATACAATGCACAACCAGAATAGTTACTAAATGTGAATAATGTTCATATGCATTTTATAGGAGAATCTTCTATTCCACATGAAAATAAAATGAGGTTGGTGATGATGATAATGATTGTTACACTATAGCCACATGAGTTACATTATAATCCACTTTGAGACCTCACAGTGTTATATTGTCATTAACGTATTACTAACCATCTAGCTTAGCTTCAACATGTTATTAAGTTATCATACAAAACTATTGTACGTAGTGAACTAGTTCAACTATCAATAAAATAATTTACCATGACAAGTAAATAGGAATGTTTACCCAGTAGGTTATACCTTCAGTTTGGTCTGCAACCAGTGGAAAATGCTCCCTTGTATTAATGAATAGATTCAGTGAAGCTAGCCAAAGCACCTGCCAAAAATACTTTAAAAAATAGTCCTTTTATGGAACCCAGAAAATTTAAAGTGTTCAAAATGTTAATTCAAAATGCTAAGGGAACAGCACATACCTTGTTTTAACCAGTGTTTATATGAAGTGAGAATTCAGATTACTGAGGCTTAATTGTGTAAAGATATCTGGGACTTCGTAATAACTTTGGGGTAAGGTGTTTGGATAAGGCACTACTCAAGTAAGTAAGGTCTTTCATTTTTTAAAAAATTCCGTGAACTTTTCTAAGTTTCAAGTTTCTTTCTAAGTCTCCCTTTAGAAATTGATGCTTTCTCAAGAGGTAGGGATGCTTTTTTATATTAATATCCCAAGGAGAACGGGAAATGATAGTAATAGATAGGGGATGCTTACAAACTTATGGGTCAAAAATAAATATTCTCCAGGCATCAGGTAGATGTTCACTCAAGGTGGGACACTCCAAGAAAATATTTTCTAAAGATTTGCGGTCTTCTATACTGATACTCTTCCTTACCTCCTGTCTCACAGGAAAAATGACTCAGATAGGTGTCTTTTCTATGGCTTAAATCCCATCCACTCCCATTTTATCAGGGATATTGCTCACGAATCAATTATTTCTCTTTTCATAGCTTCATTTTCTCACTCTTCACTAGTCCTCCTTTTCAGAAAATAAATGAATGTGTTCGATTTATCCTGTTTAGAAAATACTTCCCCTTGGTTCTGTGAACACCAGCCACACTCACACCTTCACAGCCATGCTTCTTGGAAGAGCTGTATATGTTAGCTCTCTCCAACCCTTTTTTCTTTTTTTTTGAATCTCACTCTGTCGCCCAGGCTGGAGTGCAGTGGCACCCTCACGGCCACCACAGCCTCAACCTGCTGGGCTCAGGCGATCCTTCTGCCTCTGCCTCAGTCTTCCAAGTAATGGGAATTATAGGCACACACTACCATGCCCAGCTTATTTTTTGATTTATTGTAGAGATGAGAGCTCACCAGGTTGCCCAGATTGGTCTCGAACCCCTGAGCTCAGGCAAACCTTGGCCTCCCAAAGTGCTGGGATACCAGGCTTGAGCCACCATGCCCGGCCTCTCCAACACTTTATTCAGTCATTCAGAAATATTTCTAAGCCAAACCTTAAAAATTGGACTTGGTATATATTGTAAAATTTAATTCTTAACTGTCCAACAAAATGTGCAAATTTCCTGTTTCGAATTTGTAAGTGAGGAAACTGAGATTGAGAAAGGCTAAAAATTGTGTACAAGGCGACTAGAATCCAAAGCCTGCCCACTGAACATGGATATTGTCATCCTCCCCCGAAATGTTCAACCGGCACCCCCCAGTGGTGCTTGCTCTGTTTCTGCGCGTCAGGCACTGGTCAAGCTTTTTCCCACGGTGTCTTGCTTAGGCCTCATGCATCCCAAGCAAGTATTCCTATTCATTCATCAACTCCATGGAGCTCTCAAATTCAAATAAAACGGTGTCTGATGACAGAGCAAGTGAACACTTATTTTTTTATTTTGATTTTTCTTCTGTGATATTTCGTATTTCTGAGCACGTGCACTCTTCGTAGAGGAAGGTGTCTTCCTTAGTGTTAAAGGGAAAAACAAATGGCTTAAATATATTTGTAATCGGAGATTTGAAAATCCTAATTAAAAAGTGAAAATAAAAATCAGCCATTATTCTACTCTTCAGATGATTATCATTAACTTTTACTGAATATACTTTCAAATTTGATTCTGATATGCGCACATTTATACGGATATATATGAGGAAAATAATTTTTTTCACCCATCACAAGGTTCATGGTTAAGAGCCTTATGACAGATTAACGAAAGAAAAGCATACAAGTTTATTGAAGTTTTATGTGATATGGGAGCCTTCAGAAATCAACAACCAAAGAAATCTGTGTATTTTATTTATTTATTGTAAGTCAGTATGCACTTTATTTCAAGCCAGTGTTTTATGTAAGGCCAACAAACTGTGGACAAACTGTTCATTCACCTTTGAGAAATTACATGGCTTCTATTTAAAGTCCGAAAAGGTAGTTTGTTGCTATAACATCAGATGTTAACTTGAAATCACCTGAAGCTGTTTTTAAGTATATCCTAAGGGAAATGACACAGAAACATACAGTGTTATGGAAGTATACACAATTCATGACCACAGTGTAGACCCATTCATGGTAAATAGATAATGTTCATTTGTTTTCCAAAGGTAGTGAAAAGTATAAGTCATCAAATAAATGCTCAGGATTACCAACAAACAGTTAAAAACGACCAGAATCCAAACAGGTTATATATGCCATATTTATCTATAAAGAAGTGACAGCATTAAAAAATACATTGAAAACCAGTGTTTTAAACTTTGAATGTGAACAAGTCCACATCCATAGCACGATTACCACACCCACTAAAGTGGAGGGGAGAGGAATGGGAAACAAGAATAGAAAGAACCAAGACAGCAAGTAGCAACTCATGCAGATGTGTAGGTATGTGGGGTTTTAAAATATTCTTTTAACTTGAGATTGCATACTCATTAATTAAAAGGAGCTCATGCAAATGATCAAGCTGAGTATGAATTTTATCAGCTCTGGTCTCTACCTAGTTGTGTTATTGTACTTGTGTGAGCCAAGCTTTTCTGATATGGTGGGAAATACAAATGAACCAAGCACATGTATCAGATTTATTAACCTTGCAAGAACTCTTTAGGCACAGATGGAAGATCTTGAAATTTCAGAGAATGATTCCGAATAAGATGGAGATCATAACTATATTTGATATTGCTTAACTTCATATAACAGAATGGATGATCTGTAAACAAATGTTTCTTTTATTTATTTATTTATTTATTTATTTATTTTTTGGGGTTGGAGTCTCACTGTAGCCCAGACTGGAGTGCAGTGGTCGCTCCCGGCCACCGCAGCCTCGACCTGCTGGGCTCCGGCGATCCTTCCGCCTCAGCCTTCCAAGTAGCTGGAACTACAGGCATGCGCTACCATGCCCGGCTAATTTTTTGATTTATTGTAGCGATGAGGTCTCGCCTGCCCAGGCGGGTCTCGAACCGGCGGACTCAGGCAATCCACTCACCTCAGCCTCCCAAAGACGCAGGGTTACAGATTGAGCTTGGTCACCAAGCCCACCTAACAAGTGTTTATTAAACATGAATTAATTTTGTGGGGTAATGCCTATTAAATACACTGACTATATATCAAATGAATATATACATACACATATATACCTGTGTGTATATGTAAATAAATAAAAAAAATATATATATATACATATTCATTGTCAAGTGTTGTTGAATTAAAATTCTTCTGCTGAACCTTTTAACATGGAAAGAAAATTTGATGTCTATAAACTAGTAATCAAAAGGATTTTTATTTTAGATGAATGGGAAAGTATTACCCTTATTTTGAATGTCTGAGCAATGCCCATTGGCCCTCTTTTGTGTTCGGATTACTGTAACCATATATATGGGGGGGGGAAGTTTTGTGTTTAGCCTCTTGCTAGTGAAAAAATGAGACTTATGCTTTTGAAATAAAATGCCAAATGGCACCTAATTATTTTTCCTTTAAAATGCCTTAAGTTGGAATCTTGTTTTGATAATTATTTGTTTCCAGTGTTTAAAAATAAAAATAAAAGAATGAGAATGTTATGAAGAGCATTATGTTAGATTTCCAAATTATAATTTGAATTATAAATCCATTTAGCAATAAAATCTAATTTTTGAAAAAGTATATAAACATAAAATGCATAAATGATGGATAGTTTTTTGTATTGATTTGCAAAATACAAAATATATTTGATAGGCCATAGTATGTAGATATTCCTTTTAGAAATATTACAGCTATAAATTATATCAGAATTGCCAGTTAAATGCTATTTGGTTAAAAAATTATATCAGAATTGCTCTAATTTTTTTTAGTACTGCAGACTCCAGTTCTCAGTACTTACTCCTGCATCAGCCTAACAAACCACCCAGAATCTTGATACCAGAAAACATCAAGTAGTTCTATGGATGAGCAGTTGAGCAAGGTGTAGGTGGGATCCTTATGTGGCGATTGTCTTTTGAAAGCTCGGCTGGGGGTCGATAGCCTAAGATGATATTTTAGTTTCCAATTACGCTATAATAAATTGCTACAAGTTTAGTAGCTTAGAAAGTTACAAATTCATTATCTCACATTTCATAGGTCAGATTTCAAGATTGACTCTGCTGGTTTCCCTGATCTGGATTTCACATGTCCAAAATCAATGTGTGGGCTATGTAGGCTCTTAAAGGGAGGCTCTAGGAAGAATTTTCTCCCAAGCTCATTCAGGTTGTTTCCAGAATCTGATTCCTTACGGTTGTAGGACTGAGGTTCTTATTTCTTTGCTGGCTGTCAGCTGGGGATTGCCCTTAGCTCCTAGAGGAAAATTTCTTCCCCGTTGTTGCACATGGATACCTACATTCCAGAGCCAGTTCCAGTGTGTTGAATTCTCATACTTGGAACCTCTTTGACGTCTCCTTCTGCAAATCTTTCTGACTCATTCTTTGGCTCTAAATGAAATCTCATCTAGTTATATGAAATAAAACACATAAACATCAGAACTCAAAATGAAAAATTCCCAGGGACACAACTGAAGCTAGTACTTTGCTGGCTTGTGTTCCTACTCAATTTTTTTTTTTCCCATATGGAGAAGCATATATTAAAGTGTTCTGGGTAACCCCTTTGTGTCCCCTCCCACTGTGGGAGCTTTTCTGTCCTCTTAATAAATCCTGCTTTCTCACTTTAAAAAAAGGTGTTGTGCCGAGCTTGGTGGCTCAGCCTGTAATCCCGCGCCTTTGGGAGGCTGAGGTGAGTGGATTGCCTGAGTCCGCGGGTTCGAGACCCTCCTGGGCAGTAAGACCTCATCTCTACAATAAATAAAAAAATCAGCCGGGCGTGGTAGTGCATGCCTGTAATTCCGGCTACTTGGAAGGCTGAGGCGGAAGGATCGCCGGAGCCCAGCAGGTCGAGGCTGCGTTGGCCGGGAGCGGCTACTGCACTCCAGTCTGGGCGACAGAGTGAGACTCCAAAAAAAAAAAAAAAAAAGGTGGTGTAACACCTTTCCTTTTATTAATTCTGTCAGATTCTTTTGCTTTTAAGACACTGAAACCAATGTAAACTATGCCAAGTGAAAAAGAGCTGTGTATTATAAAGCCACAAATGTTTCAGGATTCCAAAGAATGGAAATATGGCAATGGATAATGTTGGTTCTTATGGAGACTGGATTTGGGAGGTCAAGGACTGAAACCACTCTCTATTATTCCCAGAGCTCTGTGGACTCAGAATTTGCTTTTCTAGTTTTCTAACTTCTGCTTAGCTACTCTGTTTCTCTGTTTCTCTGTTTCTCTCTCTCTCTCTCTCTCTCTCTCTCTCTCTCTCTCTCTCTCTCTCTCTCTCTCTCTCTCTCACACACACACACACACACACACACACACACACACATCATCTTCATACTCATTTGTATGATGTTCATTGGAACCACCAGTAACAACTCTTAATTAAGCCTGCTCAGCATTCATTCTTGTAAGTAATTGATTATAGTCTCTCTGTCTCAACTGAATTCTTGAAAGACTCAGATTTATTATTGAGCTGCCAGTGCCTTGATGAGCTTTAGGCCAGATGATTTTCCATAGTTGGACATAAGGAAGTGGATAAGAAGGTCATAATTTTGCCTTTTTAGGATCTGTGATTACAGTAGATTCTCGAAAGTGAATGTTTAGGATAGAAAATGATACTGTGTCTAGTATACTTGTTAAAAATAAAAGGAAAGTAAAGAAGAGCCTTAAGGCATATTTAAATAATACCTAATTCTGATTATATATGCATGATTAACTTATACTGTATTTCTTGCTAGTATTTGTTCATGCATTTTTGCAGTTATGATGTTAAATATGTATATATACTTTGATTTTTTGTGACTTATAAAGCATAAAAATTTCTTAGATCTTAAGTGTTCTCATTGCTAAAAAAAAAAAAGGAAAATAATAACTAAGGGCTAACCCTCTGACTCATTCAATAATAGAGAGTGGGGGATATGTTAAAGAGTGTTGATTATGCTAATTATTTCACAGTGTATATGTATACAGATACATCAAGCTGTATGCCTTACATATATACAATTTGTGTCAACTATACCTCAGTAAAGCCAAAAAGAAGACAAATTATAAATGACTAGATAGCATTAAATTATTTGGGTACATAATTCACTTAGGCACTCCTCTGATATTGCAACTTTAGTTTGTTTTCAACATTATGAATATTGGTATGATGAACTTCTTTGTTAACAAAATTTTTGTTTGCATTTTAGTTTTTAATCTTTTCAGAGGTGGGAATAGATTCCTGGAAGTAGGTAGTAAGTAGGCATGGTATTATTTTTAAAGTTTTTGGATTTCGCCCAATTTCTGGAAAAAATATATCATTTCACAAATTTGCTTCTGTTCATTCTTTTTACTTGTGTCTGATGAACCAAGGAAAAATAACAATCCTGAAAACATGAACCTTGTTGAAATTTAATTCCAACTCCAGGAAGAGAAATCTAAGTTTGTATTTTCAACCTAACTAGAACTTTACTGTATGGAATAGAGACAGATTCCGAAAAGTGCTAGTCCTTTTTTGTGGAAGATCTTCACATCAAGACAACAATTTAATAATTATTTTTGTTTGCATCAGTTGCTTTCACTCCATCACCAAAATGTGGCCTGAATATAACCTGATGAGTTCTTTCAGATTGATGGCTCTGTAGATACCCTCTTGTTCTGTTAAGCTACCAAAGATCAATTATCTTTGACTTCTCTTTATGGCCTTTCCACCTTTTATGCTTACATTGTGATATTTCATCTAACCTAATGTAATCACTTGGTGCCATGCCTTCCATGTCTTCATCCTAGGTGTCCACTCTGTATATTGATGTCTCATAATGTGATTGACGATCTTATCGGCAACGCTTTAGATGGAGAAGCATTAGCATAAAGGTTGAAGACTTGGCTCTAAAGTCAGACAGACATGGTTTCTTATCACAGATCTGTGTTTTAACATGCTAGCCTGGATGACCTAGGGTAAGTTATGCAACTTGTCTTTTTCCTCATCTTTAAAATAGGGATAATGCTAGAATTCATCTCATGTTGCAAGAAGTAAATGAGTTACTGTATGACAGCAACTTGGTCCATAGTAAGCAATCAAAATGTTGGTTGATATTATTGCTTTATAGAGCCAATAAATGTTAACCATTAATTATTTCTCTCCTATGTACATTTTGTTATTCTTTATCTAAACCTTGATTTTGAAGCAATTAAAAAATCCAGTTCGTACTTCAGTCTTATTTTCTCCATATGTGCTTTCAGGTCTTATTGGGTTATTCACTTTAATGATAACATTTCTTCTACATGATTCAAAGCGGAAAGTGGAAACCCATTAAATATTACTAAAACATGGATTTGTAAAAGACTACACCATTAGTTATAATAAAGAATAAGTTTAGTAAAATTAATATTGAGTTCATTTTAGTCATATTGCTTATTTAGCAGCACATCTGTGTCAAAACAAATGATGACATAATACAAAATGTAGTAAAATAAAACAACCATGTACATGTGTACTCAGTTAAAATCAATTAATTGATTTCATAAGTGAATACTGAGAAAGAAAAGCAGCTTCTGACTTTTGGGAGCTGGCCTGATCCTATCAACCAGACTTTATTGTTCCTATAAACTAGCCTGACATTCACAGCTAAATCCCAGTGTCCTCTTGTTAAACATAGAACAATTTCACAGAATGTAAACATCAGACAAGGCCACTCTGTTGCCATGATGGAGCAAGTCGAAAGCAGGCTCACTTTGTAATCATATCTAAACACAAAATACGAACAATGCAGGAGCTACAGACAGCAAACATGTCCCTTTCCCTGCTATTATGACTGTTGCCTCTTTACCAACTACAGCATTAGCCTCACTCTAGTCTGCCTTTTTGATAGATTAGATTTCTTGACACCTAATCATAAAATTGTCCCCACTTTCTAATGGAATCCAACCCAAGCCATCTCTGCGTGACCCTCCCCAAAATCATCTAAGCAAAGTCCTTTCTAACACCCCTTTACTAAGAAGTTCTACACTCCTCCATAGCATGCATTCCTGTAATAAAAATCACTTGTGCAGCTGTAAATGTCTTCTCTAGTCTTTGATGAAGGCCAGTGATGGTGCATGAGAGTTGTCAATCTACTCAGATTTTTTTTACTTTTGCTCAAAATCTATTATCCATTTTGTCAAATAGTGAGGTTACTTTTAAAATGTTATAGTTGGTCTCTTTAAATTACAATTTCAAAAATTGTAGTTTTTATAGCTTCAAAAAATTGGCTGCTTCTCTAATTTAGTGATTGCCACACATGTTCTTTTCTATTTTCTATTTCTATTCAAATATTGTGTTTATCAAACAAATGTTCTTGGTTACCACTTAATTTACTTAAGTTCATTTAAGAGATCATTAGAGCCACATTTTGAATTGGAATGCACCATTTAATAGCATGCTGAGACAATTAATGGTTTGTGATTTCAGAGTACAATGTGAAAACTTTATTGTGCTGTATTTTTTAGCAGGATAAAATAAGATATAGTTACACTAATTTCCATATTGAATTGCTGCCTAAAAGAATTGTTTAATCACAACTTCTAAGGACAGTAATATTTAACAAGATAAACATTTAAGTAAATGGAACTTTTTAGTACTTTGCTATCAATTGCAAATTCACTTTAATAGGGAAAACTTTCTCATGAATTCCTTCTTCACTATCTTATCTAGCTTAATTACACTAGTTTTGGAAGTTTTTTTCTAAATTGTTATATCAAAATGTCAGGGAGTGGAAGAAGAAATAATACTCTTGTATGTATTACAAATAAAATGTTTAAGATCAAAGAACAATTTATCTTCTACTATACCATAAAATGTATATGTAACATCAATATGAGATAATCTTTTTTATGTTTAGGACAATTAATAATCTTTATGGGCAGTAATGCAATAATATACCCAATGGAAGTGTGGAAATTTCATACAAAGTTAAATTTGTATTTTGGTCAACTAAATCTTTCTAATTAGCTACTGTGGATCAGTAATACTAAGGGGAAGCCAAAGAAATAGGGAAATACTCTTTTTCTTTAAGATGCTTTGAATAAGACTTAGTTATTCAAGTTAACTGGAATTTGAATATGGAGAAATAACTGAACAGAACTGCAAATATAATTGAGTACTTGCAATTTATCAGGAATTATTAAACTGTTCCATATGTTGATTCATTTAATAATCACACACACAAAATCCTCTAAGGAAAAGGGACACCACTAGCTAAGTGCTAGCTCAAAGCATGGCCTTCTCTTCTTACCTGGCAAACATTCCCCACTTCCCTTGCTGTTAGCAGCAGTCACATGACCAAGCTCTAACCAGTGGCATGTGAAGGTGGCCTGTGCTCTTTTTGGGTCTGGTCCACAAAACCCTCCCATGTGTCATGTTCTGTGCTCCTGCTGCTCTTCCTGCTGACAAAAATGAAGATGTTTCCTAGGATGCCCTTGGAATGCCTAGGCTAAAAATGGAACACCTCTGTTTCAGGTCACTGAAACTGGATCTGTGTTAGAAAGTCAGACCTAATTGTAACTGATTTAGTTATGACACAAGATACAGGATAAAGTCTTTTAATTATTAAAGACATATCATGCCTTTAAAATAACATCTAATTACATTTTGTACCATATAAATTCACTTTTTCTCTTGTCTTTTTTTACTGTAGATTTTTAGAATTATATACTTTTTAATTTCTCACAATCTACAACAGAATACTGTGTAATAAATGATTTACATGTATCAATAAATGAACTGAGATTTGCTACATATATTCTTTCAAATTTCTAAAATACCTTAAAATATTTCAAATGCTTTAAATACTAAAATACTCTAATTTCTAAAATACTTGGGTGAGCTAAAATAAATACCAGGGGAAGAAATAAATACCAGAGATAAGACAAAAAGCATCAGTTTAAAAAATTGTACTTAAAAATGTAATTATAGACCAAATTCTTGGAGAATGTTTTTCACCTTGTTTTTATTAAGAACAGAGAATTACTTAGTTTGTTAAGAAAGATTGTTAAAGATTTCAATTTGAGATTTCAGTTTTAATTTGAATGCTTCTTTTGTCCTTTAATCTCTAGGCTTTATTATCTATAAATTGTTTAGCTACTTTGAAAAATTATACCACCTTTGATTGCTTCTGTGTGGCATATTCAGGAAACAAATTTAAAAATTGAAACAAACAATATAAAGATATTAAAAGGATGAATATCAGTATCTTAATGGTCACTCTTCAAAAAATTATAGTTAATTCTTTTAATGCTGGAAATGCAAAGATACAGTTAAATTCTAATTCTAAGTTTTGTGTAGCTTTTTCTGCAGATTTGACAGGCAAGAGCAAAGGATTGTTGACTAAATGATCACAACTTTTGAAATTTTCACTATAGTCTTTAGCATCTGATTGTTGTTTTTATTATTGCCTTAAAGATCTAGAAAGTATTGAGTACATTCTCATAGTATATTTCTTCAAAACATAATTAAGCTCAATGATGGATTTAGATTGTAAAAAAAAGGTCTGAAGCCAAACACGAGGTAGAACAGGTCAACTTTTGACTAAATACAACTCAAACTTTTATTTTGATTTTTTTACACGCTAGTTAGTAGACAGTGTCAATCTTAGTAGCATTGTTCCAGGAGGCTAAGTCATCTCTATTCCAGGAAGTTCATGTATGTTAAAAGTGTTCCTGTTAAGTATACAAGGAAAGGAAGGATGAGAAAGCTATGGATAGTGAAGGTGGTGACAGAGGTAGTGACAGTGAGGGTGTGACAGATGAGTTTAGGTACTCAGATAAGCAATGTAGTAATTAAGGTACCAAATAGTTGAAGATGACTATTTTTTCCAAATATTAACATATCTAAAATTAAGATGCATCTTACAGTTGCTATCGACTGAGTGTCAAATGTGACATAGTAGTCAGTGCCTGCACATACTCCAGCTTGCCATATTGATTTATATTTGACTCACTGCAATAAGTTATGATTGTAGTTGAAACTGTACCTATTGTTACTACACACTGAGTGATGCACTTGAAACAGGAAAAATGACCAAATCCATTGAGGTAGATAAACAGATTTCAAAGCAAAGAGAGACTTGAATGACTAAATTTATACATCACACAAGATAATTGTTAGATTATTAAAACATCAATTTGTTTTAAAAAATTGTTGTCTTTGAACAGAAGTTACTAAAATTTTAGCAAAACGTAGTTGAAATGAGAAAAAAAATAAAAGTATGAGAGTACTCAAATAGAAAAGCACCAGCATCACAACTTACAAAATAAGTGTCAGCAACTTGAAAAAAAAACATTGATGATTACAATACAGGACTCTGAAAAAATGCTGCCTTACCAACAAGTTTGATAGCACAGAGGTCAATTCTGTGTTTAAAAGCAGTAGGGTCAGACCCTCACAAAATCTTTAATGAATGAATTTATTGACTTTACTAACATTTTTCTTATATAATATATGTTAAAAATCTGTCTAAAAAATTACAAAATAATGTTTTCAATAAAATTATAAGTGAAAAAGCATTTATCAATATGTTATTGGGAGCATTTTGCTAATGTGTCATAAAACATAATAAAACATCTTTAATAAATAGCTTCTTGGGTTAGGTATAATATTATAATTTCCACAAACTAATAGTACAGTATTTTCAAACATTCAAAGTAAATCCTAAATCCAAGTTTAAAGATATGTAATTTTTATATGTTAAAATACCCATATATTGGTTAATCGTTTTTGCCCTTCTGATGTTGCAAAGGAATGAGGCTATATCTTATTGAATCTACTTCACCTTCCTTATCACCTTTTTACCTTACCCTCATTATCATAATCATAGCTCATCATGATTGAATGCTCCCAGTTATTGAGCACTTTGCTGAGTCCTCTACATAGGCTACCCCATTTAATCCTGGTAACGATCTGTATAAGATATCATTCCAGTGTGCACATTAGGAAATGGAGACAGAGAAATTATGCTCCAAGTCACACACTTAGTATGTAGTGAAACTGGGTTTTGAATTCAGGTGATCTGGCTCCAGAGTCTCTGCTCTTCATACAGAGAGGCTGTACTGGGTAGTGATTAAAGAATAGACCTCGAAGTCTGGTTTGTTTGCTTAAAGTTTCACCCAGCCACTAAACTGTGTGACTTTGGAGAAGTGACTTAACCTCTCTATCTCAATGGTCTCTTTTATAAAATGGTGATGAAAATAGAAATAATAGTGTTTTCCTCATTCGGATGATATAAAGATATTGTAAGTTAATACATATAAAGCATTTAGAACAGTCTGGTGATTGGTGTTACTTAAACATTAGCTATTGTTCCATCATCTCTTTTATCATGTTTGGCCAAAATGGGTTTATCTGCCCTGAAACAACCTGGAGATACAGAAAAATCAATCAAGCATTTAAAAACATTCTCTGCTGCCTACATTCATTTTTACCAGAACACCAAATAGGATGGCTCTTTTCCAATTGTTCTATTTTAATTGAACAATTAGAATTAAAGATCAGCATTTTCCTTAATGAGTTCTCCTATAACCACATTAGCCCTGCTCTTTAAATGGGTGCTCAGTGGACCTTTTCTCATTGAGGGCAGCAAATTCAATGTCAAGTCTTTGTTATAGTCCCTTCTTATGGAAATAGATATGAATACTCTAAAGTTTGCTTTACATGTTAAAGAATGTTTTCTAAAGGAAGAATGCTAAGAAAGTTTAAAAGGACTCTTGAAAAATCACAAGGACAAATTATATAGTTGTAGACATTATTGTTGAAAATGTATTTAATGTTGTACTCTTGTTCTAAGAGTTATCTTGTTGAAATAAGCGCTTCTTGATAGAAGGAGGTTATTTGTTTTAGCTCTAAAAATTGCCTAATATAGCCTAGGGCAAAAATTACAAAGTGACATAGATCTGTATTTTAATCTGGGTTCTGTTCGTTACTAGTTGTATGAATTTGAACAAATTTTTTAACTTTTTCGAGTTTCAGTTTCTTAGTAAAGACTAAATACATGTCTATTTTATAAGCAAGCTTTGATAATTAAATAAGTATTTAACATAAAACATCACTTAAAAATAGTTGTTCCAGCTGGGCTCGGTGGCTCAGTCTGTAATTCCAGCACTTTGGGAGGCCGAGGTGAGTGGATTGCCTGAGCCCACGGGTTCGAGACCTGCCTGGGTAACTTGACAAGACCTCATCTCTACAATAAGTCAAAAAATCAGCCGGGCGTGGTAGTGCGCGCCTGTAGTTCCAGCTACTTGAAAGGCTGAGGCAGAAGGATCACTGGAGCCCAGCAGATCGAGGCTGTGGTGGCCGGGAGCGGCCATTGCACTCTAGTCTGGGTGACAGAGTGAGACTCCAACTCAAAAAAAAAAAAAAAAAAAAAAGTTGCTCCCTCTACTGTCCTCACACTTTCTTATGTCTGTCCTCTGCCCCAGTCTTTTCCAAAAAGTAAGACCACCACTAGGATGCATGGGACATCAGAAAAATATTTTTGGCAGACTCATCATTAAAATAAACAATTTGATTGAAAAATTTGCAAAGTTCTTGGGTTCACATAAGACATGGTGATTTATTGATGAAGATTTAGAATAGTGTGCTAAAAAAAGGCATATACAGAACTTTTTATTGCCAAATAGTGGAAAAGAAGATTCTTCATGCTATTTGGGCACTGCCCCTTCCTTCTTATATTGAGGAACCATTTCCTTTTGTTTTTATTGTCAAAAGTGAAATTCTTGGATAATTTTATGCCCCCATCACAAGAAAAAGCAGCACTTATAATTCACAATGTCAGGGCTCTTTGGAACCTATTTATAGTGAACAAATGCAGGTATGTTTTGCCTCGGCATTTCCAGTGCCATCGATTGGATGCTGCTTAGTCATTACTTATGAGTCTACACTGCTGTGAGTATCGGCTTGCAGTCCTTTCTCAATCATGGTTATGACAATCATGAAAATCTTACTCAGAGCAAGCCAGAAATGTAATTATATAATGTATTTTCTGGTCTTGTTAAATTTATAACTGGGAATTTCATAGTATAAACAGAGTAACTCACTTTCAACCATGGCTTCTTGTGAATTCTTTAGGCTGCAATGACTACATTCCTAAATGGTGATTTCTTTTAATACAGACTTTACACCTGCCTACATGTAAGGTCAATGATGAGGAGGAATGATGAGGGACCAGTGAGCAGTGGAAGGAGAGTGAGCTCATTTGTGCAGTAATTATTCGTTCCTCCTCTGGCAAGGTTGCAATTTACCTAGAAGAGCATGACATCACTACATCAATTAAAGACAGAAGAGAGCATTGATTGGAAGTGCCCATTGGCATGACAGAACTACAGTTTCAAAAGCCCTCTAATGGGCACCACTGCAAGATGACTTAACTTATGGAATCTGCAGAAAGGTCGAGTGACCCCTCTAGGCCCAGTAGCAGGGGTTCACAGAGTAAATAATGTTGACAGCTACTTCCACCTCCCTCAGATGTTAACCACAGTTGGTACTTTGTTTAAAATGCATAACAAAGAATATCCCAGGCACAGGGCAGTACATAAAATTCAAGACCAAGGTCCAGTGATGGACTAATGGTAGCCAATAATGTTGACTGCTATGTTCACCTCCCTCAGATGTTGAATTTGGTCTGTGTTCTACATGAGTGAGTTATCGAAAATTGTATGAGCGCCAATCTGGGGCTAATCACAATATGCCATTAAATAAATACTGGCCAGCACCTGTGATCCATTTGCCGGGAACCATGTATCAGGCATGATTACTATAGCTGAAAATTCCAGACAGCTTATGACATCTGGTCAAGACCACACTCAGAGGTTTGGAGAGTACTCCAAAGGGAACAACCAGATGCCAAGGTCCACACGACCTCTGATCTGGACTTAGGATGCCTAGATGGCACTGGCTGATTTCGGGAACTAGACGAGGAGCTTGGAAATATTAAGGAAGTCATGCCCAAGTATGAAACCTGCAACAAAGGTCCTATTTACCCTTCAGCAGTGATTCTGCTCATGAGTTATAGTCTCTCTGAGATCCTTGGATAATATAGAAAGGATCACTGTATGTGTCAATTACTTTGACTTTAAGACTATTATATAATTTATTGGCAAGCCATTCTCTAGTACTTCATCAAAATAGTTATCTCAAGCCAAGTTGCAAGAAGTAAATTTTCTCAAAATTCAAAAACGCTATATGTAATATAGCATATTTTCTGCCTCCCCCCAAATTCAGCCTCCTCCCACTAAACTTAACAAGTGTGAATGTTAACAGGAGAGTCAAAAGAGCAGGCCTGCACATGGATCTTTTGCCCCATATCCACGGCATTTATTTATTATTATTCATCAAGTTATTTATTTTTTTCCTAATAGACTTTTGGCATTCCATGCCTCACATCTCACAATCATGAACACAGATAAAGTCTTGGCTCTTGACAAACATCTTGGCATCAAGAATACTGCCTCTTTATGTTTGGTAAACATAAATATTACATATCATTCATAATTTGTGACTGTGATCAATTCCAAATGAAAAGGTTAATTAAAGGTCTTACAAGTAAGCTGACAATGCAATATATGGAATAGTAAAAATGCATTACGCAGGGGAACAACCAAAGGGAGAAAAACTGCTGATTGCTCACCTTTACTTTAAGTTGGCTATACTATAGTCCTTCAAATTTTGTTTTACTATTTCCACCCTTAAATCTAAATCAGCCATGTTAGCTACTTTTTAAAAATTACATTTTAATTCCTCTTATATTTTTTTCCAGTTATTTCTCTTTGTACTTTTTTCCCCTACTACTTCTCTAGGAATTACAATATCCATTTTTTAAAATTTGCCATGTACATTTCAAGTTAATACTGTGCCATTTTACATAAAATACAATAACCTTACACTAGTCTATTAGTCACATTTTAAATATTCCTATGTAATAAACATCACAATATGGCACTCTTATTTTCTCTTTAAAATTTGTTTTGAAACAAAAAATATCCTTTTTTCTTTTAGTGTTTACCCACCAATTTACCATTTCTGGAGTTTTTTATTCTTTCTTGGATGAGTTTCTACTGAGTGTCATTTCTCAGCAGCCTGAAGAACTTCTCTTGTTATTTCTGTCGAGTAGATATCTTGGTGACTAATTTTCTCAGTGTTTTTATATGAAAATGACAGCATTAAACCTTCATTTATATGGGATATCATCATGGGAATAGAATAGAATTTGGGGTTGCTATTTGTTTTTCCTTTTAGCAACGCAAAGATGTTAGTTATTGTCTTCTGGTTTCCTTTTAAAAGGGCAGCAATAATTCTTACTGTTTTTTCTCTGTGTATGATAGATGTTTTGACCCCGTCAGAGTGCTTTTGATATATTTGCTGCTTTGACTTCTAGAATTTTGTCTATGATAGTCTCAGTCTGGCTCTGTTCATACTTATTATGCTTTGGACTCACTATGTTTCTTGAATATTAAGTTGTTTTTTAAATCAAATTTGGTAAACTTTATGATAATTATTTCTTGAAATATATGTTTTCTACTCCATTTATTCTATCCTCTAAAATTACTAGTAAACTGCTTGATACTTGTTTACAAGGTACTGAGACTGATTATTAATTTTTATATTTTTCTTTTCTTCAAATTGGATGGTTTATATTGATCTATATTCACCCTTAGTAGCCCATTCTTCTGTAATCTCTAATTTTTCTTTCAAATCATTAAATTTTCATTTCATTAACCTATAAAATTTTCATTTTAAATATAATACTTTCCATCTTTACAATGTCTGTTTGGTTCTCTTTCTATTCCCATCCTCTCTAATCTGCTCACTCATTATGACCATATCTCTCATCAAGCCTTTGAAGAGAGCTCCTTTAAACCCTTGTCTGATTGTTTCAACTTCTGGATTATCTTGAGTTCTGTTTCTATTGGCTGTTTCTTTCTTTCCTTATGTGAATCATCCTTTTTTGTTTCTTTCTAGTCTAGTATTTTTCCTATGGCATAGTCATTACTCTAATGGTGCATCAGTACTCATGAGACGTGACCTTTCAGATCTCAAGTAATGGGCCAAGATGCTCAGTGAAGTCTCTCCACTGTAGCTGGATCTTAACTCTAGTTTATTCCAGCAAGCTGGCATCAACCATTCAATTTTCGTACCTGCAGGAGACTGTCTGTCATTTTGTACAGCATCTCACATTTTGCTTCTGCAATTTAGCTCTTGACCAAAAGCCTGCAGGTAATCTCCAAGAATTCTTATGAGCTCCCTCCTGTTAAACTCTTCCCTTTTAACCTGGCCTACAAATTCTGACTGCTTCAGCAGTCCGGAGTGCAGATCTCTGCCTCCTCAACTCTTCAATAAATGAGTTCCACTTCACTGTACTGTGGGAGAAAAGGGCATTACTTAATGTATACACTAAAAATAAATCAGAGAAGGATGATCATCAGGAGAATGAAAATAATAACCCCAACAGAAGTCATTATTTCTTGTCGAGTTTCTAGTCCTGAGCAACATAGCTGTGATAGTAGGCACCTGCACATAGGATCTAGACACTGCATCATGCAAGAGCTGCCAGTCTGAAACAAAGCAATGCAATAGAATTTTGCAGCTGAGGTTCCAGCTTGGAAATAAAATTCTGACAAGATGGATTGCCATCTTCCAGAGCACGTTATAACTTAAATAAATCCTAGCATTTGATGCTTTGTCATCTATGGATAGAATATGCAGACCTGAAATAAGAGGAAGATAATACAGTGGACGAAATAATTAGTAAAAAGTACAAATGTCTTGTTTCACCATCACCCTCATGACCTCCTTGACGAACTTGTACATTCTATTCCCACAACTTTGGCTCTTTGACCTTAGACACTCCAGTTGCTAGACGGGGAATCCTTCTACCGAAGGACACAATAAGAGACCCAGTAAGCCCTAAGCTATGGAACCACACCGTGACTTCTGGCTCCCTGTACCAAGAAGCTGACAGAAAAAAAAGGCATTACCATTGTCTGCAGTAATAGGATTAACATTATTTTCCCTTAACATTTCTCTCTTTTCCTCAGGAAAAAAGATCAGCTAGAATCTTAAAGGAGATATTGCCACACAGGGTGAACTTATCATACAGCTAGAGTGGATTTGAACTGTACAAGCACAGGACTATAGTAGACACTGTGACAGATCATCCAGAATCCCCCTTCAATGCCAAGATACTCAGAGCAGAGCTACCAACAATACTGACTTCTGATAGCTCTCTAGCGCTCGCGCTCGCGCTCTCTCTCTCTCTCTCTCTCTCTCTCTCTCTCTCTCTCTCTCTCTCTCTCTCTCTCGGAATTTGTCTTAGAACAAAGAATGTGCCTTACCATCTACAGGGACAGTTGTCATCCCCTCACTGATCATTGTGGCAAAGTCTCAGACCCCTTTGCCTCAGTTCAGGAGGACACTGAGTGACATCCTAGTTTCAGAGCTTCCCATGTGATGGACTGGAGTCTCTTGTGACTTTATCACAGTTCAACTTCTTGCTCGGCCCCATATTGCTTTCTTGAGCCATTCACAGGTGTGATTGCCCAGAGCACTCCCCTCATAAACTTTCTACATGCAAATCCTCTTTTTTAGTCTGATTTCCAGGAAATCTAACCTAAAATGTATTGATTGTATTATTGCTTAAGGTGTCAAGCTATCAAAAAAGAGAAAAATAGAATACACCAACTCAAGTGCTGCTTGATGATTTTAGAGCTCTTGCTGTATAGTCATGCGTCCCCATACGCTCCGGGACAGCATCAGGAGCTGCACCATTTGCAACTTCCCAACTGAAAATTCATCCAGCGAACAGTGGGACTGGACACCTGTGTTCAACAAATCTTTCCCTATTCAGATCATGAGAAAGACCATCCAATTTCTGCTAATAGGCATTGGGATTGTTTCTAGATTTTGACTATTAAGAACAGTGGTGCTATGAATTTTTTTTAATGTATCCCTATGACCAAAAACATGGTTTCTGTAATATATGAGTGTAATTACTGGATCATAGGGTATGTGTATGTTTAACTTGACTAGGTAATGCCAAACTACTTTCCAAAGCTGTATACATCTTCATCACACTTGCAGTTTATGGAATCACCCAAGCTTTTCATTCTTGCCAATATTGCATACAGATTTTTTTTTTCCAGTCTGATGTATCGTATCTTAGTTTTGCTTTTGTTTGTGATTTCAAGAACATTTTTTTGTTCATTTACTTTACCTTTTAATGATGGATTTTTTATTTGTTTTACTTTTGTTTTTGTTTTGAGTTGAAGTCTCACTCTGTAATCACACTGGAGTGCAATGGCATGATTACAGCTTACTGCAGCCTCAACTTCCTAGGCTCAGGCAATTCTTCCACCTCAGCCTCCCTAGTAGCTGTGACTACAGGTGTGCACTGCCGTGCCCAGCTAATTTTTTTTATTTTTATTTTTTATAGAGACAAGATCTCTTTATGATGCCTGAGCTGGTCTTGAATTCCTGGCCTCTAGCAGTCCTCCTGCCTCAACTTCCCAAAACACTGGGATTATAGATGTGAGCCACTGCACTGTATCAAATGATGTTTTTGAGATCTTTGCACACATGTTGGATTATTTGATTTTTTGAAATAATGATGCTTATACAGATATTCTTTGATTTATGTTGGGGATGATATCCTGATAAACTCATTGTCAAGCTGAAAATATCATCAGTTGAAAATGCATTTAATACATATAGCCTAACTGAATATCATAGCTTAGCCTAGCCTGTCTTAAACATGCTTAGAACACTTAGCCTACAGTTAGGCAAAATCGTTGAACACAATACCTATTTTATATTAAAGTCTAATGTAATTTGTTGAATACTGCACTGAAAGTAGAAAAGCAGAGTGGTTGAATGAGTCCTCAAAAGAGTTTCTACTGAGTGTGTATCACTTTTACACCATCCTAAAGTCAAAAAATCAGAAGTAGAACCATTGAAATTCAGGGAGGAGAGGACCGTCTGTAGTTATATATTCTGCAAATAAACGTTCCTTAGCTTGAGATTTGAATTGTACCATTGAATAATAGTGGTAACTACTATTATTCTGCATTATGAAATCTGTCTAGGAGGTCCTTATATTGAAGACTAAATGACAATACAGTCTTTTAAGATAGAAAGGAAGACTGCATTATTGTATGAAGTGTTTATTTTTTAAAAAAATCTTCAAAGCCTCTTTATGGAGTTAAGTAAGATCTCTGAGTTTTTATATATATAAACAAATATTTTGTTAGTAAGAAATCTGTGGGATATATATGTGTATAATAATGTGTGTGTGTGTGTGTGTGTGTGTGTATGTATGTGTGTATATGTATATGTAAGCTTTATCAACTCTATCAGTTACGTTTTTATCATGACAAACTAAACCACAAGTTAGTCGTTTAAAACGATTTATTTTGCTTATGATTCTGGGTTGGCCTCAGCTGGGCAGTTTTTCTGGTCTGGGCCAGGCTTGGCTAATCTTGGCAAAGTTCCTGCCAGTGTCAGTGATCAGGTGGTGGATTGGCTGAGGCTGGCT
This sequence comes from Carlito syrichta, assembly GCF_000164805.1. Taxonomy (NCBI): domain Eukaryota; kingdom Metazoa; phylum Chordata; class Mammalia; order Primates; family Tarsiidae; genus Carlito; species Carlito syrichta. The sequence goes on from NW_007255558.1 coordinate 525,506, forward strand.
TACTTTTAAAGGTTTTAGCTAAAAAACAAAATGGAGATGATTGGAGCATCCCTGACATAGTCTCTCATTCTTCCACTACACTAGTCAGAGCTCGTTCACATGATGCTGTTAGAATTTCAAGACCAAAAGTAGTTATAAAACCTTCTTGAGGCCCATTCTTGGAACCTGCTCAACATGGAACTTCTGGCATGTTCTTCTGGCCAAAGTAAGTCAGTAACCATGCCCAGAATCAAAAGATGGTGAAATACACTTCACTTTGTGTTAAAAAGAATTGCAAAGAACTGTGGCCATTTGGGAAATCTACCACATCAAGCAATGTGTACAAAGGATATAAATCAAATATCTACCTATGATGCCCAAACTTTGTTAATACAAATGGAAAAATTCACTCAACCTTTAAATATTTTGCTCATCAATTTAATAATCATATAGCTGGAAATAAATTATTTCACCTTAAATAACTTATGAATTTTTGATATTTATAATTCTTCCAGTCTTTGTCAGAGGAAATAGAATGTAAAAAATAAATATAGGACATTTTAATATTTTTTGTTAGTGTTCATAAATTGTGTGGAAAGTAGGACATTGGCTGAAATCAGGTTTGAGATTACTTAGGATTCTATGTATCCATTTTATCTCTATCCTTATTATTTTCAAAATTTAAGTTATCTGTACATTGATATTGATAAGAATATTTGATAATTTAATTTTAATGTTGAGTTAAAAATGAAGATTTTATAGAAACTCTTGAGTGTTTAACCTAAGTATATTTTTGTATAAGCCAAGAAATAAATGGAAATTCTGACAAGCTTGAACTAGACTGGATTAATCCTTCAGGCTTTTTGGCAAAACTGTAAGCGTAATTTAGATTTAGGTAATTAAAGACTGTACACAGATGTAGCTTCACCATCTGCTATTGATAATTCTTCACCTCTTGCAAGAACTACTTTGGAGGCTTAAGAAAATAAAATTATAAAGAATTACAACCTCCAGAAAAATGTATTTACTGATAGACCTTAATAAATATTTTGCATGTTATTAAAAATTGCATAATTAGCCTATTTTTAATTTTATCAACATTGAAAAATGTAATAGCATATTAACTTGTCCACCTATTAAAATACATTTTATATTTTACATTTTGTTAGCTTAAATATTATGCAAAAACAATTATTAGCATTTTCTGCTTGTTTAAACTGTCGAAAAATGAAGTTAAATGACAGGTGATATTCAGAGATGTCTAAGTCTACATCTGAGTTTAAAGGAATTCATCTAGGAAAATATGTCATAAGATTGTAAGAATTTGGGTGAAGGAAAATAATCTTTAGTTCAGAAAAAAAATACAGGGAAAAATGAACATTATAGCATTTTTAGAGAGAATGAAGAAACATATTGATATGAAAACTGAGCCTTGGATCTACTCAGTGTCACAAAACTAGCAAATTGTGGGTTGGAACTCAAGTTTTATAGTTTTAAGTCCAGAGTTTTTAATACCACTCTAGAATGAGAAGGATGAATATACTTCCTTGTCTTTGTATCACATTTTAGAAGGTCTTCCCCACTGACCAATTTGTTGGGTTTTTTTGAAACTTGTCAAAAGGAGCTTTGATAAATTTTAGGTATTATTTCTAATAATAGGTGTCAAAAATCTGGGAACATTTAAGAGTCACTTTTTTTTCTTGAGTACCTATATACCTGTTGCCTTTAATAAAAAAATGAGTCAGTCTAATTCTGTATCTCTGCTTTTAGGAAACCTTGGCACTGCACAGAACTAAATTTACCCCAAAGCTACTACTACTAGTAGTAGTTACCTCAAGGGCTCCTACCTCAAAATAATTTTGAAAAATTATGTACCACTCACATTTTAAATTGACTTCCAAATGTTTTATTATAAGTTTAAAGTTGAATAAATTACAAAATATAATCACTGTTGTGTATTATAAACACCTCATTTAAAAATCACAGTTTTTAAATCATAGTGATTTAATGCCTACAGTACTGGGTTGATAAGAATCCCATGAAAATTCTGGTTCAGAACCATTCGTGGTACTTTGATATGGCAACTGTAGGAAACAAATAGAGATTTTGATAATGAGAGTAGAGTACTGCTGTAACAAATGCCTAAAATGTGGAAGTGGCTTTGGGTTTGGGAGTGGATAGAAACTGGAAGAGTTTTGAGATGCATGTTAAAAAAAAAACAAAAACCTAGACTGTCTTGAAGAGACTTTTGATAAAAATGTGAATAATAAAGAAGTTTTTGGTGAAGGCTCAGGTGAAAATAACTTATCTGAATGAAAGGTACTTGTCAAGTGGCAGAAAACTTGGATGAATTATATTCTACTATAGAATGTCAAATTAACTTATAAGTGATTAACTTGAATATTTGAGATTTTCAAGAAAGTATGGAAGGTGTAGCCTGGTTTCCTCTTGCCGCTTATAGTAAAAAGCTAGGTGAAAGAGATACACTGAGGAAGGAACTATTAAGCCATAAGGAGCCAAAACTTGATAGCTAGAAAAATTCTCAGTAAGTCCATATGGCAAAGATATTAAGACATGCACTGAAGAGATAATGTTTGGAACCCTTCAGGATGTTGATACTTAGAAGAGATTTTGTATTAAGAACTAATGGTGGAATGGGTTAAAAGTTTTGGGATGTTGGGAAAGATATGAATTTTTGAAAATTTAAAATGTAGACTGTATTGCATTAAATATTATTCTCCCCAAAATTTGTGTCCACTTGGAGTCTGTGAAAGTGACATTATTTGAATCTTTGTGTATGTAATTAAATTAAGAAGAGGTCATAGTGGGTTAGGGTAGGCTCCAAGTCCCTTGATGGTGTTTTATAAGAATATGTGAAGACACACAAGGAGAACATCTTGTGACAGTGGAGACAGAGATCAAAAAGATGCAGCTATAAGCCAAGAAATGCTGACAAGATCAGACACCAGGAAAAAGAAAAAAAAAAAAAAAAGATTCTTTAGAGGGAGCATAGACCTGTGACACTTGATTTCAGATTTCAAAATTCCAGAACTGTGAAAGGACAATTTTCTGTTTTTTAATCCATGCGGTTTGTGATACTTTGCTATATGGGAGCCCTAGTAAACTAATACACTGACTTCATGACTTAAAAATGAATGAATGAATAAATGAATAAACAAACAAATTAATTAAATAGTTGAAAATTTTACATTATTTTCTTTTCTCATTGAATATATATTTGCAGTCTACTTCTACTGAATTTATTCTTTTTTTTTATTTTTTTGAGTTGGAGTCTCACTCTGTCACCCAGACTGGAGTGCAGTGGCCGCTCCTGGCCACTGCAGCCTCGACCTGCTGGGCTCCAGCGATCCTTTCGCCTCAGCCTTCCGAGTAGCTGGAATTACAGGCACGCACTACCACATCCGGCTGATTTTTTTTATTCATTATAGAGATGAGGTCTCACCAATTTGCCCAGGCGGGTCTTGAACTTGCAGGCTCAGGCAATCCACTCACCTCAGCCTCCCAAAGCGCGGGATTACAGGCTGAGCCACCGAGCCCGGCTTACTGAATTTATTCTAACAAAATGTATTTTTATTTGTGAAAGCCTTTTTTTGATCACTTTATTTTTCTGAAACAAATAAAAATGTATATAAACCAAAAATTTCTTTTCAAAATTTTTGCTGACATTGAGGTTTCAGGTTAAAATTCACATTGAAATACAGTAATTTCTTAACATCTGTGATTTTCACATCTGTGGATTCAAGCAACTGCAGATCAAAAATACAGTATTTGTGGCATTACATCCATGGAGATGAAGACCAACTTTTGTCACACTCAGGTTCTGCAGAGCTGACTGTGGAACTTGAGCATCCATGGATTTCAGTACCTGCAGAGATCCTGGAATGAATTCCCTGCAGATACCAAGGATTAGTTATTTGGATTGGTGTGTACTGGATTAGTTTTTTGGATACTTGTACTGTATTATAAATATAGTTACTGTACTGTGTTATAATACCTGTCCTGTACTGTAAGTGCATCATCCAAATTACACAAATATGTGTAAAATATTAAAATGTATAAGAAGTAAACATTTTGTTGGTATGACAATTCCTAGATTTACCAGATTATGAAAATTCTTTTTTTTTAATGAAAACACTAAGAGACTGTCTTAGTCTGTGTGAGCTGCTATAACAGAGGTATCATACACTGAGTGAGTTATAAACAACAGATATTTATTTCTCACAACTCAGAAGTCTAAAAAGTTCAAGACTAACTCACCAGCAGATTTAATGTTTGGTGAAGGCTCATTTATCATAGATGGTGACTCATGTAGTAGAAGAGACTCTTTGCTGTCTCTCAGGGCACTAATCCCATTGATGAGGGCGTCCCTCTTATAATCTAATCACCTCCCAAGAGGCCCCACCTCCTAATACCACTCATTGCCTTGGGGATTAGAATTTCAACATATAAAGTTTGAGGGCACACAGACATTTAGATCATAGCAGAGACCTTGTTTACATAAATAAATGGCAAGAAATGGAAGTTTACTCCTCAATTCTTCAAATTCATGTTGTTTGTACTACAGCATTTACATAGTTGCTTATTTAAAATTTATTTGGAAATAAATACCAAATTTATTTCATAACTTGATTAGATTCTTCTTTAATTTTGTTGGTGTCAAAGAATTGAAAATGCCTGGCTGGGAAAGAGACTTTTTATCCATTCATAAAAGTTGTTCACTTTCTCAATTTGGGGGAAGTATAAAAAATAAATAAATAGAAACACAGAGAATTTAACAAGACTCTATCAAATGATATTATAACACATTATGCTGAGAAAGGATTGAGGAAATATTAATAATAACTGCCAATACAATATTATGTCATGAAAGTCTTTAAGTAGTTTTTAAACTATTTTTAAATATATGAAAAATAGCACTAATTAATCTAATTAGCACACGCTATCTTCATTTTCTAACAAATCAGCTAAATCCTGCTCAATTACGTTAATAAGTCTACCTTTAAGTTTAATTTAAAATAAATGTGTTATTGTGTGTATTTCAGTCATCTCACTTCAGCATTGGTCAGACTGGTCGATGGATAGATAGAGAAGGTATGCATCCTGCTATGAAGTTTTGCTTGGTGGAATAAGGTGAAACTACCTTCAGTATTTTGTATAGATGCTCTTTTCGCTTTGATCTCATATCACTTATTTTTAGGAATTATGTATTCATTGGCAAGAGTTGGGAGAGATAGAAAAAGTGAGATAATTAAATAAAATCTATTATTACTTCTGCAAAATACCTGAAATCAGAACATCCTATCACTAACTAGAATACTTTATTTCTACTGCCCAATTTACCCCTTATCAGGAGATTTATATTTTTATATATCTGCTCCTCCCTCCAAATCCTTTTGTATAACAAGTTTTCTTTCAACTATAAATCTTAGTTAAAGTTAGGTTAGAAGACCCACTAGATATTTTTAAAATTTTAAGTGGGTAATATTTATTTATGTGATGAACACAAAGCTGCTTATTATATTTTGAGACCTTTCCTATTGGTAAAAATTGCATACTGAAAGTTTACCATCTTAACAATTTTTAAGTGCACAGTTCAGTAATGTTAAGTATATTCACATTGTTTTGCAACACATCTCCAGAACTTTTTATTTTTCAAAGTTGAAACTCTATACCTATTCAACAACTCCCCATTTTTCCCTATAGCCCCCGGCAAACACAATTCTACCTTCTCTATCTATAAATTTCATTACTTCAGACATTTCATATAAGTGAAATTATACAGTATTTGTTGTTTTTTAACAAGTTTACTTCACTTAGCATATTGTCCTCAAAGTTATTTCATGCTGTAGCACATGACAGCACTTTCCTCCTTTATAAGGCTGAATCATATTTTATTGTGTGTGTATGTGCAACACTTTAAAAAAAATTCATTTATCAGTAGATGCTTTAGTGCTTCTGCCTCTTGGTTGTTTGATGATAATGTTGCTATAAACACAATGTGCACGTCTCTTCAAGATCCCGCTTTTAACTCTTTTGAATATCTACTCAGAGGTGAGATTGCTAGATCATATGGCAATTCTCTTTTTTTAAAGTTTTAAGAAATCTCCTCACTGTTTTCCATAGCTACTGTACCATTTTCTACTCCTTCTAAACTGTTAAGAGTTCCAATTTCTCCACATTTGCCAACACGTGTCCTTTTCTATTCTTTGTTTTAATAGTAACCATCCTGATTGGTGTGCAGTTTTACAGTATGCAATATATAGTCAATGCATTATTTATCATTCTTAGTATCTTATTGAAAAATTGAACTTCGGAACTAATTATATAATTTGTGAATTGTATGTGCTACTCATAAAAATATGATTGCAGCTGTAATGGACAAAGTTAGAAGCAGAATGACTTTAAAAGACATAAAACAGGGAAAGTACTTCCAAGAGTTTTCAAAACTCTAATTCATTACTGTGGTGTGAATTTTAGTAGAATTACTTTCTTTAATGTTTACAAAGCACTTCATCTGTGACAATGACTTTTCTAAATGCTTTTCAAGTACTAAGTCTTCTATCATACTAACTGTCCTATGATACAGATATTATGCTCATTTTACACAAGGGTAATTGTGTAAGAGAGTAATTAGCGACTAAATTACAGAGCAAGGATTAATTTATTACTAACTAAAATTAATTTTTAAAAACCAAGGGTATTTTAAACTCTATTTTGTTATTTTCAAGAGATTCTGCCTAGTTTTACTGGTGACTATTTCCACTTCTTAAACATGTTCTTAAATTGTCAAGTTCCTCTGTCTGAGATTAGGCCTACTCAGGAAAGGTATAATTGAGGATTGGAGTTCTGTTAGCCCAAGTGGCAGGAACAAAATAAAGTCAAGAGTACATGGTTTGACAAGAGAGTGCGATATAAAGCTATACATAGGGAAATACAGAGATGTGAGTGAACTTGAAGGGCCAACGAGGTAAAGGGTAATGGAAGTGGATGGGAAGGTAAGAGACTGGAGTCAGGAAGTCAAGATATGTTAATTTATAGTTTTTAGGTGTTCATTAGAATGTCTATGTTAATAAGAAGAAAAAAAACCACTTTGAATCAAGAAAGCCTAGTTATTGAGTTAATTCATGTTTTTTGGACTGACTTGAATAAGACAAAGTTTTAGAATGAAAGTCTAAGATGTAACTTAAGATATATTGAAAGATTTCCCAGTTTATTTGTATAGAATTATCAAATTTAACATTTCAAACAGGGATATTTTATCTTGCATGGACTTTAATTAAAGTATATCGTCATTTAAATTCAAATGAATATCATCAATAAAATAAAAGTGTGAAATCTAGTCCTATAAACAAGAAAGTTCCATGACTACTCATTTGTACTCTTGTTTTAAAAAGAAGTCCTTGGTGAATAAGGCAAAGCCTACTGCCAATGCTCTGAGGCAAGGTAAGTTTATTTTTTTATATCAACTTTCATGTTCACACACTTTTCAAAAAAGAAGTCATAATATAATATAATGTTATCTTCCTAATTTCCCATAAAAAGATTAACATTGGCATACACTTTAGACTTTTCTGGTTCTAAGCTATTTCTTCAAAGTTTATTATTTTTCTTTGACTAAACCTGCTAAGATCTTTTCAAGTGCTATTTTGTTTTGAGATTAGAGGGCACAGATATTTAAGAGACCATTCATTTTTTGTTGGATTTAAAGATTTAAAGCGTACATTGACATTGAAAGTTTAAGATATTTTAAATTTAATACCTACAGTTATATAACTGTTTATTGAATAAATCTTTGACCCAAGATCATCTTCTATGGATGTTCTGTTGTTGTTACCGTTCACCTGTAGAGGTCACTGTTAACAGACGAATGAGATGTCTTGAAATTACAGGCTAATATAGCTAAATTTTAATTTCTATCTGCCTCATATCACTAGAAAGATTATAGTACTACCTGGTATTAAAACATTATAGAAATGTAACATAACTCTAAAATCATAATTTTTAGATAATAAAATGATAAAAGCAGATATTACTACTTGAGTGTATTAACCAAACCATAATTTCTCAAACTAAGCAAGTTGACAGATGAGAGACCCCACTAAATTGAACTCTAATCATTCTTTATTTAATTTTCTTCTCTAATACTGAATATAAGAATCTATGAAATAGAGTCCAAAGGAAATCAGACTTTGTTTGAATTCTCGGAATATGAACTATATCTTAGAAAGTGTGAATTTTACCCATAAGGAAAAAAAAAACTGAGGAGAGAACACTAATAAAAAGTGATATAAAGTAATAGTCTTTAATGTCCCTTCAGATAGCAACCAGGTGGGTATAGGTAGGAAAGAGAGCAGGTCTGTTTAGTAGAGAAACCATCCTTACCATGGATGCCAGTAAAATGCCCTCAAAATGAAGGGAATCTGTCATTTTGTGTAAATTCTCTTCTGCTTCCATAAACACAGCCGTAATCAATTAAAGACTCACTTGTGAAGGAGCCATTGTTTGCAGTTCCATTCAGACATTGCTGACTTGTCTTTTAGACTGCTTGTGCGGAAGCCCTGGTAAGGTGATGAGAAAGTTCAAAGCACCTAACTTTTCAATGTGGATTTTGTTCTTGAGACTTCATTTTATCTTTTTATTTATTTAAAAAATGGAATGTGGTATATGCATTGATTTTTGGTTCGGGGGAAGGGGAGGCTTAAGAACGTAACAAATGTGTGAAAATGCTCTAAAGATATAATTCCATGTGACTTTCAAATAATAATGCCTTATATGTGAGTTTAAGAGGAATTGGTGTTGAAAATACTTGCTAAGATAATAAGTAATATTGCTTTATCAAAAGTCTTTTGGTAGAAAGTGAGAGTGTTTTATCCCACACCGATGAATCATTCATTAATTTTTGCCATGATTGTTGTTTTATTTTTGTTCTTAGCCTCCTTTTTAGGCTCCTAATTTGAATGAGACCGTGTTATTGGCACTGAAGTGGTCAATGCTCGATCTAGGTTGCTGGATTTGGGAGGCTGATAGAGCTTTACTAAAGGGAGAGATGGAAAAATGTTTTCAGATAGAACTTGGCATAAATGATTCAAAGAATTAAAAGATAATGAATCAACATTAAATATTTGATGCTATTGATATGTACTATAAACTAAGTGAACAAATTCTCCTCCTAGACATGAGGAATAAAAGTTATTCAGTAATGAAAGTAAACCCACAGAGACACTTCTAGGCAGAAATGGGCCAAATTTCTTCCCTGACTGCCTACAAAATAATCTAGGGTAAGCCAGTAGGAAGCCCCGTTCCCCCATAGCCGAATATTCAAGCTAAATATAAAAATTTTTGGAATGGAAATTAAGGAAAGAAGTGATCCAACAAGAATATGTTTTCTAATACTCCTTTGCTTTTCTAGTTCAATGAAAAGAACCACTTTCTTTGGGACTACAGTTTAACAAAACTGCTGTGCCTTGTTGCTGTTATCCAAGTACACCGGCCTCTCTCCCTCTGCCTTGACTGACATGTCTGGGGAGGTTACAAGGAAGAGCCTTACTGCCCAGACCAGCCACTGTACAGATGACTCAGGACACCTTCACTAAAACCCATTCATTCCCTGGGTCCTGGTGGGAGTTACCAGCAAAGCCTGCCAATTAGATGTTGGTAATGTGGACTCTGCTTTAGGGAATTGGGTACGACTGCCAGAATTCATTCCTGAACTTCAGCAGCCACAAAAGAGTATTTTTCTGTCGTCTGAAACGGATTCAAAACCAGGTCCCAAAAGGACAGGCTTCCTTTTGTGCCCCATCTATCCTCAAGTCCAATGACTAATAATGTCACAACATCAGGTTTTTCACAAGATTGCAGGAAACACTGGACCAAGAAGGGAAGGGAAAAAAAGTCATCTTTTGAGTTGATTACCTTTTGTTTCACTCTTTTTTTCTAATTTTTGAACATTCTCCTTGTATCATAATTACATGGTGGTTCTCCTCAAATTAATGGAGTTTTATTGTTAAATGAGAGATTAAATCTGTGACGTACCAGAATTATGAAAAAGCTCTTCAAAATCTTTAGATGTTGACTATAGTAATTAATGTCAGTTCATATTTAAGACTGCTTGTCCTTGCCTTGAAAAAAATATTTCCAAAATCCTATTTTAAAGTTGTATTGGCCTCACTACTTCCTTCTCTGCTAATAAACACACATAAGTGTAAATACTTCACTTTCAAGTTCATTGACATTGTCATTGCTTTTTTTTTTTTTTTCTTTTTTCTTTTCACATTTTAGTCCATCTGAATGCTTGGGTGATGTTTTGAAATTGTTGAGAGCCAAAGGTAGATTTTCTTAATAAGGATTCTGTGAGCTTAAATGTCTTATTAGTAGAATGAACAAATCTTGGAAAATTTCCAAGTCATTTTGCAGAAAATGTGAGAGAACTCCAAACAGTAGGAACTTTAGACAGTAAAACCGCTAGTCAGTCCCTGTAGACTGACAAGAAAGGTTTGAGTCTGTGCCTCTGTATCAAGGTGCTTTTTTTCTTTTTTCCTTTCTAAAGCAATGCATTCTTTTGGTTTCTAGTCCTAATTTTACTTTAAAAATTATTTTGAATGTGCTTCAGACAGGGGCTTTCTGTCCAGATCTTGAATGCAAGTACTATATTTTTGTTGTGTATTCTTGAACAAATATGTTTTATTGGGAACCTATTTCAAAATGCTTGTTAAACATACGGGCTTATTCACATAAATGCACTCAAGTGCTGTAAATGTAGGAGCAGAGGTTGGAACAGAGGAACCTATGTCTTCTCATGGCTGCAACTCCCTGCCTGTGCACACGCTGCATTGAACACATACTTCTTTCTGTGACATGCAAGCGCGCGCACACACATGCACACACACACATACACACACACACTCACACACACACCCCGCTGTGATTCAAGGGGGAAAAAAACACATTAGTCATAAAATTTAGGAGTTGAAAGTAAGCAGGCAAGGCCAGGATAGTAACTGTTCAGGACTTGAATGAATTGCCACAGTTTTCACCAAGTAACTGGCTGGCCTTCTCAGGCAGGCTCCAAATTCCTGTTGAAATGAAGACTTTCTTTCCTGGACTAGGACTGGCATTCCTGGGAAACAATGGCCCTTTTCAAATAGGCTCTGAAATTTCACAGGTGAAGGGAGAGGGGCAGTCATTTGATCCCACCCACAAGAAGCCTGTTAGTATTTTAAAAAGTGAAGACAGAGTCTATCATGGAAATGCAGGCAGAGCTGGCGAGTGGCTGAGAGCTGCAATCTAGACCCATGGTCCCACCGATCCATGTGAAATACGAATCAGTTGCAGTTCTCTGTCTCTGACTCACATTGCAACTCCTTTTTCTAGACTTTCCTGAAGAACAGACTACAGAACCACTGAAACAGGGCTTTACTTTGTATCCTGTGTTATGGAAGAGTCGTATTCAAGTTTTCTTTCATTAGGACTCGACATTAGAATCTACAAAATAAGGGAAACATCTGCTGGTGTGTGTGTGTGTGTGTGTGTGTGTGTGTGTGTGTGTGTGTGTGAGAGAGAGAGAGAGAGAATATATAAATATATATGTATTTGGTATGAAAAGATACAAGGTAAAAAATATTAGAGATATATATATACAATATATAGTTGCATATGTGACCTAATCATTTTACCTTGCACCCTTCCAGATTATTTAACTTGAGTCTAATTATATTATAATTCAGTAATTTAAAGATTTTAACAATGCTCAGATAATTTAAGGAGTCCTTTATGAAAATGTAGTCTATGTTCAGTTTTAAAGAATTTGAGCATATTGTTCATACTAATGTTGCAATTAATATCAGATGTATCTCATAGACTGATGGGAACTTTTGAGAATAAATTTAGGAATATTTTTAGAAGTTTTATTTGTTTTTTGTTTGTTATAAGTTGAGGTCTGGTGGTATGATCACAGCTCATGACACCCTTGAACTCTGTTGCTAAAGGGATCCACCCTTCTCCACATTTCAAGTAGATAGGACTACAGGCGCACACCACCATGCTTGGGTAATTGTTAAATTTTTTGTAGAGATTAGGTCTCCATATGTTTCCTAGGCTGGTTTCAAATGCCTGGACTCAGGCAATCCTCCAACCTCAACCTCCCAAAGTGCTGGTATTACAGACATGAGTCACCATGTTCAGCCTGGAACTTTAATTTGATCAGATCTCTCAGGGATTGAATGAGATAAACTGTGGGTTTCAGCGTTCTGTTTCATGTATGAGAAAACCAATGAAAGTTCAGATTGTGATATTTATCATTGATAAAACAGACAGAACCTATTAGGCACACCTTTCTGCCAAAGATTGAATCTTTTCTCTGAGTCTTCCCAATAATCCTGATGATTGCCCCAAGATTGGAGATTGATGACACACCCAATATTTAGCTTAGTCCTAACTTGAAGATTTATTTTAGATGCAGATTAATGAAGACACAGAAAGCACTTGTTTTTTTCTTAATAGCAAAAGATGTATGAAGCTAGATATATAAACCTCTAAATATATAAACCTCTCGAAGAGGTTTACTATATGCTCTAAATATATAAACTTCTTTAAGAAACATATTTGCCTAATAATTTTGTAGCAGTATAATATTTTGAAATGCTTTCCCTGCCATTTTGGTTACTACATGTTATTCTTTTTCCTACCCCCTTTCTTCACTAGCCTAGACCAATTCTAACAGTCAGCATCAGCAGGGTATTCTGAGCTTATGTCTTGGAAAAGAAATGAAGTAGTAGAACAACAATAAAATCAAATTATTATTTTCTTAAGTGTCAAAACAAACATGCAAAAAGTAAAAAAAATTAGAAAAACACATATACAAAAAATTTAAATGATAGAGAAAAAAATCCAAAGTCCAATAATACTTAACCATATTATCAGTCAAAATCAGTTTTCTGAACACACCAAGAAAAAAATTTTTGGGTTGGAAAGAGGACAAGAAACAACAGCCAAAGATGACTGAGATGTTACTATATCACTTGAGAAGAGAGCCTGAGAACTTTGTTCCCCCAATGCCTGGGTTGAGTTTAGGAATAAACAATAGAATGAATGTATAAGCTTGGGGGTTTAGAACCATGAGAACTGAAATTTTCCCAGTGGAGCTTAGAGAGGTGTCAAGCTTTATATTGTCCAGCTTTTCTTCTTCCTCTAGCCAGGCCCTCTCCCCTCAGTATGGAGAAGAACCAAGGTGATGAGTGAGATCTGAGATATAGGTCTGAGATGACCACTTAGAATCTTTGCCCTGTTAATAAAGCCTAGAGAACAGCAGAGTGTTTTTCCATTGAGCTGAAAGTGGTACAGGTATGGCACAGGGAACCCCCAGACCAGAGGGGACTTAGGTCCAAGAGGAGGATGACGCAGCTGGTGTCTGCTGGGGTCAATGACAGAGACTAGGAGAGAATGTGCATGTCGTTATGGAGGTTAGCATGAATTAACTACTGAGAACACCCTGCTAACTATGTGATACCATCTTATATGCAGTCATGCTTCACTTAACAGGGACACGACCTGAGAAGTGCATGGTTAGGTGATTTGTTGTTATACACACATAATAGAGTGTTTATGCACAAGCCTATACAGTATAGCCTATGGCACACCTATGCTGTGTGCTGTAGTCTGTTGCTTCTAAGCTACACACCATGTTATACTGTACTGTAGGCAAATATAACACAGTGGTAAGTATTTGTGTACCTAAACATGGAAAAGTTACAGTAAAAATTCAGTATTACAGTCTAATGGGACCTGTGTCCTCTATGCCATTCTTTATCCACTGAAACATTGTTGCACGGGCATGACTATAATTTCAGCTTAGATATAACCTCAGCGTATGAGTAACTGAACTAATTGAGATTACCCTAAATTGGACCAGTCACTGAACTAATTGAGATTGCTTTAAATTGACCAAGCTTTTCCTACTTCCTAGCAAAATGACAGCACCTAATAGAAATTAAGTTTCTTTATAGAAAAAAATAAACTTAGTAATTTTGTACACCTAAGTTTGAGAGACTGAATGTCAGATCCTCTACACTCATTATAAAGAACAACATTCAAAGCAAAAGACCTAGTTTCCCTGCCAGCTAACCTAACTAAGCTATTTTTATTGCATCATTTAACCCTGCTATCCTACAACCTTATTTGAACTCACATGGAATCTTTCAGGCACTTGAGGGTACCCCACGCCTTGCCAGTTTATAGTTTGCTGCAAGCTACTGTGTGGATCCTATTTGCTCTTGTTTCTTAAGCCAGCACATATCAAAGTTAGTTGTATGGCTAACCATATGCAGGAGAATGAAACTGTACCCCTAGCTGTCAAGGTATATAAAAATTAACTCAAAATAGATCAAGGACTTAAATTCAAAACCACCATCTATAAAAATCTTAGAAGAAAATTTAGGGAACACCCTCCTACACATAGGCATAGGCAATGAATTTCATGGCCAATTCCTTAAAAGCAAATGCAGCAAAATCTATAATTGACAAGTGGGAACTTATCAAGCTAAAAAGTTTTTGCACAGCAAAAGAAACCATCAAGATAGCAAAAACATGGAACCAACCATGCTGCCCATTGAAAGAGGACTGGATAAAAAAATGTGGTAAATATATATGGTGGAATATTATGCAGCCATAAAGGACAAAATTATGAACTTTGCAGCAACTTGGATGGACTTATAGTCTGTAATATTGAGTGATCTATCACAGAAACATGGAACTGAGTACCACATGTTCTTACTCATAAGCAGACCCCGAACAATTATCATAATACTAAAAGATAGGGATCGGCAGTAGTGGGAAACTGCTGGTGGAGGCACATCTCATCAACAAAGGTACCTGAATAATAAACATTTGAATACCTAACCCTGTATTGTACCCCATATCTCTAAAATTAAAAATTAAAAAATTAAATAAAATACAGTCATTCAATATTTAGTCACACACAAAAAAGACGACCCACAGAATGAGAAACATATTTGCAAGTTATGCATCCAACAAAGGCTTAACCTACAGAATCTACAAGGAACTCAAATGAATCGGCAGAAAAAAACAATCCCATTAAAAAGTAGACAATGGACATGAACAGACACGACTCAAAAGAAGACATACAAGTAGCAAACAGACATATGAAAAAATGCTCAGCTTCACTAATCACCAGAGACATGCAATCAAAACTACAATGTGATACCACCTCATACCAGTCAGGATGGCTGTCATAAAAAGCCAAAACATCAGGTGTTGGCACAGCTGTGGAGAAAAGGGAACACTTCCATACAGTTGAATGGGAATGTTAGCTACTTCAACCTTCTTGGAAAGCAGCATGGTGTTTTCTCAAAGAACAACAAATTGAGCTACTGTATGATTCAGAAATCCACTCCTGGGAGTATACTCAGAGGAACAGATTGTTCTACAAAAAGATACCTGCACATGTGTGTTCACTGCATAACTATTCACAACAGCAAAAACTGTGGAACCAATCCAGATGCCCATCGAAAGTGGACTGGATAAAGAAAACATGGTGCATATATATGACGGAATATTATGCTGCCCTAAACACTAGGCACTGCAGAACAAAGGCAGGAACAACAAATGCAGGGAGGAAAGCAGGGGTGATCAAGGTCCACAGCCACCCATTGGGTACCATGTCCCTTGTCTGGGAGAGAGAGGGCTTGTTAGGAGCCCAAACCTCACCTGCATACAATTTACTTATGTAGCACATTCTCACATGTACCTGTAACTCTAAAATAAAAAGAAAAATTTTTTAAAGTTATGAGAAACGGTAAACTAATAAAATAAAATTTAAAAATTAGTTGTAATTTGGCCACCAAAGACACTTAAGACTTTTCTTCTACTGTAATAGGACCTTATCTATCTGTACCTAAATCCTAGCTAGTCTCACCAGGGATGCTGTTAGAGCTTTAGTCTAATCCAGCATGAACCAATGGGGAAAAAAGAAAAACATGGATATTCTGACTCAGAGCTTTACAAAGGTCTCTTATTAGTTCAGCCATCTCTTAGAATAGACCTCTATGTTTCTATTACCCTCATCTCTCTTGCTCTTCTTATAGCTGCATTACTTACAATATAATCATATCTCTTCTTGTCTCTCTCTCTTGACTAGTAAGCCGTTATAATTTAATAGACACTACTTCAACTATCAATTTCAAGGCCTTCTTTTTTTTTTTTTTTTTTTGCAATTTCTATGTCTACTGATGTTTTCTGACCGTAAACTGAACCAAATTTGATCATACACAGTTACTAGGTTACCTCCATTAAATATACGTGGTTCCCAATTATTAGAGGTAGGGGTATAATCAGTTTCCTAAAAACTTGTTGCCAGATCACCATGAAAACACATATTCTGTTACACATAGACATTTTTCATATACAGATGTGAAACAGTCTCAGCCTTGTTCCACAGGCCATGAAGTCCCAGCTCTCTGACTCATACACTCTGACAATATCTTGTATACATATTCACCTGAGGCAAATGGGTAATTATCTTATCTCTCTAGTCAGTCAGATGACCCACCATCCTCCAGAATCACTGGCTAGTTACAGAACCATATAAGAGGGGGATGGGATTAACAGTAGCAAATATCTGTCGGGGGATGGGAAAACACTTCTTATCTACAGGGTGCCTGAATGAAACGTCATTGTACACCTAACCCTTAACTGTACCCCACAAAACCATAATAAAAAATACTGATTAATGAAAAAAAAAAAAAAAAAAAGAAGGAAGCCTGAGGTACATTTATAGAAAGTGCAGGACAACATTCTTATAACCTGTTCATACAAATTAGGGGATAAAATGATTTGTAATATTTTTGTTAGTCTACTTATCTGATGTCACCAGTGAAGTCCAATTTAACATTAAGCTCCTAAGCAAATACCTGATATTGGTTAGCAGTAAAGATACATGAAGACTGTCTCGGGAGTAGCCTTAAGACTAAGGCTGGTAGGAGACTAGCCCAGGAGGACACAGGCTCACCAATGGCTCTACAGTACATATTGAGGACAACACGTATTTTTATCATATTTTCCATGACTAATCATGTAAAGGAAGTTATAAACCACATATCATTTACCTTCTTTTTTCCTCACACTGATAGTTTGCTAGTATTTTCAAAGGAGAGGAACACAATAAAACCATTAAAAATATATTGATCTTTAATATTCTTCAGGCAATTCCTTGCTCCCTCCCTCTCTCTTCTTTCCTTCCTTCCTTTCTCTCTTCCTTCCTTTCTTTCTTTCTCTCACTCTTGCTTTTTCTCCCTTTCTTTTCTTTTTGATCAGATGTGTATAAAAATGGATATAAAATAATTAGCACTATAATTCAGATAATAAAAACAAAATTGACTTTTAATGACCTGATTGTTTAGATCATTGCTGAATATTTTTGTTTTATTTCATTATAAATGTATTTATAAATTACATGTAAGTCTATTTCTATTTTAGGCCAGACCTATACCCTTTTAGAAAAAATTGATAATAAAAAATGTAATAACAACAATGATAACAAATGTAACTACAATTTTTATGTAATTTTTCACTTATTTGTCACTGTAACCCTACAAAAAATACCTTTATCATCTATCTATGCTGTGCAGATATAGAATTCATTGCCTGGAGAGTATAACCACAAATCCAAGGTCACCCAACTAGCTAGCCAACAGCGAAATGAGGGTTCAAATTCATGTCTGCCTGACTCTTAATTGTTTAGTTGTTACACTGAGCGATATCCTATCCCCACCAGGCCCCAGCCCTGAGCCAGCTTTTCTCGTTGATCTTTGTGCAGATTCAATTCTATGTGTCATGAAGAATATATAAATAAGTAAACCACAGTATCTCTTTAGAAGGAAGTTACAATTTAGTAGGAAAATAAAACATGTATATGTATACAAATATGGCTAGTAGAAAGCAGGAAGTAATATGTGTTGGACAGATTGTTGAGATAAGACGTCTAAGTTTTTACTGAAGTGATAATACCATGGCTTTGAAATGACTATGAAACAGATTCTAATCTTTGCCCTTTTGTTGAATATCCAAAGAAAAATTCAGAAACTCAGTTTTCTGATTTTTGAAACTCTCAGATAGTTCAAGAACATAAAAGTCAGGTGTGGGGAAGGGTAAATGCTTTGAGGAGAACTTCTTTGAATAAAATGATTCTATAAACCTCGTATTTTTCTTAGTAAAGTAGATTTGCAAAGACTAGGTAAGGTAGACTTGCAAAGACTTAGTAAGGTAGACTTGCAAAGACTAGGTTTCAACAAGACCACCTAGAGAGCTTTATATGTGTTTCATGACATTGGAGGATCTTGCCCTGGAGTCAGTCACATAATCTATTTAAAGGTAAGAAAACGTTTGACTATCTACTTGGTGTGCAGCCAGGAGGCAATTGCTGCTGCTCTGAGACTGGACTCGTGTCCTACAACTTATTGTGGAAAAGGATGTGTTATTGATTGAAATATGGGCCCTTGCAGGTAAGATAGCTGTGTGGAAGCCATTTTAAGGACAGGCCAAGAGGATCAACAGGGCTAGTTGAAGAACTCCAACAAGGTGAGATAGTGTAAGAGAGATCTCCAGTGAAGTTAAGGGCTGAATGGAGAGCATCCAACTAGGAGAATGAAAGATTGCAGCTATGGAAACCGCCACATCCAGTCCATGAAAACTTCCATAAAAGAGTAAGCTTTGACCATGTGTCAGGCACAGAGAAAATAGCACAACTGGCCAAGAAAAAGTCATTTTATTATCTTACTTTTCCTGCTCACTTTGACCCCTGGAGAGGTCTTAGAAAGTGACTATCCAGTGAGGAAAGGGGTAGACATGTGAAGATAAAGGAGAGAAGACAACTAATCATTCTCATTGGATTGTTGAAGACAATTATAGGCCTTGGTCTTGGAAAAAGAAATATTAAACTGAATGCTATTGAAACATGGATTAATAACTTGGACTGTATATAATGATTGAATTGAGACAATGCTTTTTGACTTAAGGAGTCATAAATTGCTTATTACATAAGAATAAGCTAGCCAATTTTTAATCCAGGAACAGGGAAGATTACCCACATTAAGTATATTTTAAAGGGATATTGGAGATGAAACAGAATTATGATTTGAACTTATCTTTTAAATCTTATGTTTGAAATGTTAATTGTGCATTTTATAAAGAATTGACAAAATGCTACACATTCACAGCTAATAGAAAGACTGACAGGCTCTTATACCTGGGTTAAAGAGCATTGTACAATAGGATAAAGATTATTAGAGAAGGACTTGATTAAATAATGTTTTATTCTAAGTGCCATTGCCCCGACCCCCTTTTTTTAACTGGTCATTTTATCTAAACCTCACAGTGTTTCTTAATCTCAGCTTCTTCACATGCAAATATGAGTAAAAACGTAATAATTTTATGTGAAATGACTTTTGCTTCAAATGTAATATAAATCAAATCTAGTCATGTATCAAATACATTTTGAACACTAAATGTAATACAAATATAGCATTAATATTGTTTAAAAAAATAATGACCACTCTCCTAGTGGAGGTTGTGGAACTTTATTTCTTTAGAAAGAGGTGATTTTTTTTTTTAATTTTTGTAGTTTGAAAGTTTGTGCTCACATACATTTCAGACATTTTTGGAACATACACATGGTTTACTTGTAAATTGTCATGTTATCTTTTATTAGTAAATATATTTATTGTCTCTTGCTTTGTTACGTACATGTTTTTATGACCTTACTTGTAACTTTGTGCTTTACTTGTAAATATAGTTATTGTCTCTTGTTTTGTTATTTATGCATCTTTATATCTTAAAATGGGACTTTTTGTCTCAATTTCAAGGCATACATAGACTGAGAGCAAAATAGGTGACAAGTCTATATGTACATATAATATTTATTAGTGAAATGAAATAATGCATACATATATACCTAAACACTGGTACATAATATATGCCCAGTTGTGTGTGTGTGTGTGTGTGTGTGTGTGTGTGTGTGTGTGTGTGTATGCAACTGAGCATGCATATATGCTTATGTATATAGACTTATATGTAGAAATGTGTACAGAGTTAATTTAATTCTCATAGTAACCCTATGAGATTTATGCTATTATTTGCTGTATTTTACACATTAAGGAACTGAGATACAGAAAGTTTAAATTATTTGGCCCTAGTCACATTGCTGGTGAATGGTCAAGAGTTGCACCCAGTGAAACAACACCAGCTCATCCTCATATCTAAGAGAACAAACTCTATTCTAAATGCAGTCGACCTTCCATATCCACAAGTTCTGTATCCACAAATTCAAGCAAGTGCTGTTCAAAATTATTTGAAAATGAAATAACAAAAAAATACAAAAAAAATTAATACAAATTAAAAATGCATTATAACAACTGTCAACACAGCATTTGTATGGTATATCATAGGTATTATAAGTAATCTAGAGATGATTTAAAGCAGTGGTGCCCAACCATTTTGGAACTGGTGTCATGGAAGACAATGTTTTCATGGCTGAGAAGGTGGGTCAGGGATAGTTGCTGGTGATTCCATTGCATTACATTTATTGTACACTTTATTTCTATTATTATTGCATTGTAATACACAATAAAATAATTATACAACTCACCATAAGGCAGAATCAGTGGAAGCCTATTTTCCTGCAACAAGACAGTCCCATCTGGGTGTGATAGAAGACACCCAAAGTATGTTGCTTATGTCCAGTCTACTCCGTAATCTCGTTTTGGTTACTGTCACTGCAGAAAACCCTGCTTCACAAACATAGGATGTTGGGAATGGAAGCAAGCATTTCAGAGCTGATCTGACAGGAGGTGGGGCTTAGGCAGTGATGCTAGCGATGGGGAGCTGCCGTAAACACAGATCAAACTTCCCTCACTCACCCACCACTCACCTCCTGCCCAGCAACCCTGTTCCTAACAGGCCTTGGTCTGAGGCCCAGGGTTTGCAGAAACCTGAAAGTACACAGGACGATATGTGTAGGTTATATGAAATGTTATGCCTTTTGATATCAGAGACTTGAGCTTTTGTAGAGTTTGGTATCTTTAGGAGGGTCTTGGAACTAGTTTCCCTGCAGATACAGAAGGATGCCTGTATACTCTATTTTCACCCTCTGAAGAGAGCTAACATATAATCAATGTGCTAATTACAAAGGAAGTGATTAAACATCAGATTTGGAAAGGTCAGAGTTTACATAAGTGGAGATTCATACTTAAGTTGGAAAGTAGGAAGTTAAAAGGATTTGTCAGAGTGCTATGAGTGCCATGAATGGGAATGAGTTTCTTCCCACTTACAAGACAAATGAAAGAAATAGCAAAGAATACAAGGAGAACCGGGTACGTTCATTTTATAGCTTGGGGTACATAGAGACTGACAGATGTCTGATTCACACCAAAGAAATCTAAACAGCAAAATCTACTGCTGCTTGTGACAGATAGACAGTTAACTCCACTCCCACTGAGATTAACCTAAAGTGACATGTGTTCTCTGCTCCAGATGTGGGCTGTGTTATAGTCTCCAGGAGTTGTCAAGACTCATGCCTAAATGGAGTGGAGAGACCACAACAGAAAGATATAGCTAATGATGACAGGCATCACAAGAAACCACCCAGTAGAGATGTGTTTGTAATCATCTAGGGAGTTGTTGATATGAGACCTCCATGTTTGGAGATCTCCAAAGAATCCACCAAGTGCCCTGTGAAACTAGCAGCTCAAACACCTGCCATGGCCAGAGGAAGCCAGTGATAAATTACATTGTACTGGTCACAAAATATCTTTCCTTTCCCAGAGTCAGAAACTGTGGTTAACCCACACCCTTTCCCACTATAAATGGAATCAGCCAGACTGCCCTGATTTCAGTTCCTCAAATATGTCAAGCTCATCCTTACCTTAGGATTTCTGCATTAGTCATCTTCTCTGCCTGGCGTGCTCTTCCCTGTGGTGGTTACCAGGTGGGTTCCCTTTAATCAGTCATTTAAATATTAAATAGTATCCCTTCAAAAAAGGCCTTTTGTCTTGGTCTGTTTGTGCTGCTATAACAAAATACCACAGACTGGGTAATTTATAAACAGCTCTGAAGGCTGGGCAGTCAGAGATCAAGGCGTCGGCAGGTTTAGAATGTACTGAGGGCCGCTCGCTGTTTCCTTGTTCTGGCATCCTCCAAAGGGAGCGAATGCTGTTTCCTTGCATGACCAAAAGAAGAGAAGGGCAAAAAGGAGGGGAACTCTCTATCTGAAGCTTCTTATGAATTCAGCATGTATCCATTCATGAGGGCAACACCCTAGTCATTAAACTAATTGATGACAAAAACCCTACCTCTTAACACCACCACTACGGGGATTACGTTTCATGAATTTTGGAGAGATTAGATGAAAATACCTTCATACAGAGCCTTGTAAGATTTTGTTTAGCAGTTTGGATATTCAAATTACCAGAAAAGCCAGAGGAGTTTAAAAAGATTTGATATAAAATTTTGAAAAGTCATTCTTCTTTGCATGGAGAAAGAATTATAGAGGAAATTGATGGAGAGAAGAAAACATAAACAGGTTCAGGTTATGTTTTGGAGGTAGAGTCCATAGAATTTGACAATAGCTTGATTTTCAGTGGTAAGGAATAGAGGAATTAGGCAAGACTCTTAGGTTTTGGCTTGAAAAATTTAGTGATGAGAAGACTTAGAAGAGAAGTTTGGGGATAGGTTAATGTGGTATGAAAAATGCCGAGAGGGCCTCCAACATTCCTGCCCTGTGGTATGTATGCCCTATATAATCTCTTCTCTTTGATTATGAGCAGTGCACATAAATACAATAGAACATTACTCCTATGAGTAAGTTACACATCAGTTCAATTTGCATTAATAAAACAGGAGGTTAACCTGGGTGGACCTGGCCTGACCAGGTGAGCTCCTTTAGAAGGTGAAATGTCAGAGAGAGGCTCTTCTGCTGGCTTGGAAGAAGAGGCAGACTGATGTGTTGTAAGAGGAAGAAGATCACAGAGTCTTTGCCCTCAAGCAAATTTTAATCTAAAAAGAGAAAATAGACTTTATTTAGTATTTATTGTGGTACCACAAAGAGAGCAGGAGGAGTCTTATATTTGCAAACATATTTGTAAAGTAGGTCAGTCTAGAGATCAGCTTCTTCATGCTTATTGAGAATGGAGTATGGTATTTTGAGCATACTTATTCCTATAAGAATAAAATTGAAATCTTAAATTTCTCCATGGCATAGTTTTAGGTTTTGTTTTACAGCCACTGCTCCTAATTAGTAGTTAAGTAAAGAGAAAAACAAAGGTT
>NW_007255558.1:548920-561012 GCF_000164805.1 Carlito syrichta
TTTTTTTTTTTTTTTTTTTTTTTTCTGGAACTGATTTACCAAACTGGTGTTTGACTTGGCTAGGAAACATTTTTATTTAAATAGATACAGAAATTTAAGAAATGTAAAAGGAAAGATTTACTGTATTCAATAATTTCAGGAAAAGGGGGGCTTAAATAGGTAGTCTTACCTATTCCAAATATTGGCTAAAAACTAAGTAGCTCTTTTTATAATCAAGGCAGGGAAATAATATTGAAAAAAATTATTCTCTAGGGCTGTTATATAATACTCAGTTTTTAAAATGTAGAATATAGAAATTACAGGAACCTGAGGTATCCCCAAGGCATGCTTGTACAAAAAAGGTGAACTGTTTCATAAAATTATTAAGGAAATTAAAATTTAAACACAATTTAAAAAAATAGAACTTCATACCTAATATAGATCTTAATGTTGAAAAGAAGCAAGTGAAGACTATTAGACTTCATAAAAATTATATTCAAATGGGACACAATTGGTATAATATATATACACTATCAGTACTTAAGATGCAAAAATAGATATTTGCTAAAGAAGAAGCTTGCTTCAAAACCTTGTAGGACTGAGGTATGATTTCTTTAAATGGTGAATTTAGACAGGCTCCAACCAACCAGAAACATTTTGAGCATCACTGAATGTGTCCCATCCTAAGGGGGTTGGTAGAGCAATTTGTTCTGTATCTTGAACAGCCAGAGGACAGCACACACAAGGTAGTGTATAATGCCTCCTAAAATACAACAAAACAAAAAATGCCATGTGTTTTGCCTCTCTGATAATGTTGGGATGCCCATGGTGCAGAAACCTATCGCTTAGAGAAACACATGATTCTTGGGTCAGATTTGGAGATAAGAATAAGTTGTGAATAGTGATGAATGCACCATAATATTAGACAAGGTAGCTGTGAAATTAGAATACAACTTTGGAAGAGGTCAAGAAGTGGAGAAGGCAGACTCCAATAAGAGACTATGTGGCACATGTCTTTATGCAGAGAGAAAGAAACTTTACCTATCTAAATCAGTGTAGGGTTATTCTTCTCAGGGCTTCAGAGACGTACTTTGGTGTGGAGGTCAAGAGCTAAAGATAGCTAGGAACCTCATCCTCGATTCTCAGGTTTGCACAAAACACAAAAGAGGTGTTCACAGCACAGAAATAATCTTACAAGATGACCCCATAACATCAGGCTATGGCTCTAAAAATCTCTCTTTCACTTTATAATTTTAATTGCTTATGTTTCTGTGCACCTATTGAATGATGACTCTCTATTAGGAATTTTTTAGGTTAGAAGTTGAACTTTATGCTTTCTCTGACTGATAAAAACAAGGAATTCCCCCAAACTTCACCAATGTTTGCTGAGAACATGAAGAAACTTCTCTAAATGTTATTAAAGATACTACTATAGAGAACCCAACATGAACACTTAGAAATAAACAACCAAGGTAGTAAGGAGTTTGGGAATAAAACCACAACAGCCAACAGTGTGTGCCCTACCTGACTTCAGGTGAAGAGGTGACTCATTTAGATAGACTGATTTTTATCTGGTAATTGAAAACATTTTTTTGCCAGAGCAAATATGACAGTGTAACCACTTCTTTTTCCACCTTGAAAGTACATCAAGCTATTTTTTATTCACTTTCTAGTCAAACTGTTACATGAATCCATGCTATGCTAACACCTTTGTGAATTTGAAAAGGGACTTTCTGTTTTGCCTCTAATAATGAGAATTCCAGGAATGTCCCTAAGGAAAGATAGATTTGGCAGGTGGGGCCTCTTGCTATTTCTCAGATCATACCACCTACTCATATGGCTGGTCTTGGGAGCCTCTGGAATCTAATTGAGGTATGTTTTCCTAAGTGTAACTCAGGAGTTGAGGGGAAAAAAAAAAGAAAAAAGAAAGAAAGAAAAAAAAAAAAACACCACTTGGAGCAAAGAGGAGGTGAAGATGAGAGCCAAGTAGTAACTTAAAGCACAACATGGAGCTTAAAGACGTAGGGAGGCCAGGAATGATGCCTCCTGCCTGTAATTCCAGCTCTTCCAGATACCGAGGCAGGAGGATTGCTTGTGCCTAGTCAGGAGTTTGAGAGTAGCCAGGGCAACATAGGGAGACTTCATCTCGGCGAAAAAAAAAGAAAACAAACAAACAAACAACTATCCAGGAGGAGAGGTGGCACATGCCTTTAGTCCCAGCTACTCAGGAGGCTGAAGCAGAAAGATTGCTTGAGCCCAGGAGATCGAGGCTGCAGAGGGTGATGACTGTGTCACTGCACTCCAGTCTAGAGACAGAGAGTAGCTGACTGGAAAAAAAAAAGAGGAAAAGGTCACATGGAAGGACCAAATAACAGCCACTAAGAGCTGAAAGTAACCCCTGGCTGACAGCAGGTAACAGGGACCTCAATCTCAGCTGCACAGAATTAAATTTTGCCAAGAATTAGAATAAACTTGGATGAGGTTTCTTCCCCAGAGTCCAGTCTAACTACAATCTTGGTTTTGGCCTTGTGATACCCAGAACAGGGAACCCAGCTGAGCCTACCCAGACTCCTGACCTATAAAAAGTACTCTTACTGCAGACTCCTGAAGGATGAGGATGTCAGTAAAGAGAATATACCTACTCTATGCAGACTCTTCTTTTCTCTGAAATGTGAGAGTGGAAAGGACAGGAGAGATGGCATCAGAGTCCCAAGTCCCAGTCTTGACTCTGCCACTTTCTGCTAATGTGACCTTAAGCTCTCAGAATCAGATTCTCAGTTACATCTTCCTCAAAATGGAGGTATAGCAATGCCAGTGGAAATAGCCTCACAGGGCTCAATGAGACACCTTAGATGTGTCAAATGGGTAAAATGTTACTAAATGGCAAAAGCATTTTTAAAAAAATGAAATGACTTTCATGCAGGTATAAAACAGATGTGTCAAAGATTTTATTTAACTCATTAATTAATGAGGGAGCCAGTAAAGTGTTAAAAAACAATTCAAAAGAGAATTCAAAGACCAGAAGAAGTATGTACAGTCAATCTGAGTGAATTTATTAATAGATGCGAAACTGACTTTTTCAGGAGTGGTAGTGGTGGTGGTAGGAGGGACCAATTGCACTTCAACTGGACTAAATTAATCTGCATGTCTGTCAAGAATCATTACTATCCATTTTCTAAACTTACCAAATTGCAGAAATAGTTATTGAGCTCATAAAGCAATTTGAAAATGGTAGTCTCAGTTTCTAGAACAAGAAGTGGTAGAAACTATATGTTCAATAAATATCTGTAGAAAGAGGCTGTCTGGCTTGTAAAACCTTTAAAAAAAAAAGCCACAATGCTGTAGTTATGATTTTTCATTTTTTATTAGTCATGCACTTCCTTGGAATTTTCTGCAGTGTGGCTTGTGAAAAATGGTAATAACATTACCTTATATTTTTGTATATCATTATAATGTTCAAAGCATATTCACATGCATTAACTCATCGGAATTTCACAACACCGTGTGTTGTCTGAAAAAAAAATGTGTGTGACACACACACATAACTAATGTTAATATATCACTTCACATTTAATTTGATACTTTATAAAATGACTCTTGCACAATATCTCATTTAATCTTCATAAATTCCCCATCAGATGTACACAAGGTATTATCAATATACCTTTTTAACCGATAAGGGGAAAAACAAGATTTGGAGAGGTCAACTGTCTTGTCTTAAGACTCTACAGTTAATAAGCAAAAGAGACTGGATTTAACTCAAGACTTCAGATTTCTCATGTAATCTGGATGCCACTAGACGAGCTGGAGAACTTTCAATAACCCCAGTGCTCAGGCTGCACTCCATACTAATGACAGAAGAATATCTGTGGGCAGGAGTCAGATATGGGTAGTTTCTGAAAGTCCCCAGGTGATTCCAATATTTGGGAGTTTGTAAACCACTAAACTAGTCTGTTCAGTCATGATTTAGACTGAGAACTACATATTCACTTTTCTAAGTATGTTTCTAAAGAACCATTAACACATGTTCTCACTGGCTTATTACAAGTTTTATTCTCAGAAGGTTTGAATGATATCCCTGAATGAATAAACATAAAAGTAAACATGGGTAGTAGGTTTTTGACAGTAAAACACATATGCTAGAAATATGCAAAAAATAAACAGGTATTTATGAGCCCTATGAGAACAAAGATTAAATCATCACCTTTCTAATTTTGGTTAACCTAGCTATCAAGAGAAAACAGACAAAATACAAACATGCCATTCCTGAAAAAGATTTCTAAGCCAAAATCCCAGTTTATTCCTTTTGGGACTGCTTTCAAAGTTAGTCTACTTATCTCATTCTCTTATTATCATATCTACTCCTTTTCTGTTTATTCAAAGGAAATTTTGCTAATAAGATCAAAGGAAAACAAGCAACTTTTGCTATCAGTGGATATGAAAGAAGACCATAGCTATCCAATATACCACTCTGTACTCTTTATAAATCAGGAGTCCAGGAATTCAGGTCTAATTTGGCAGGATTTTCTGTGCCCAGTAGACCAAGAGAATCCAATTCAGAATACTCCAGGAAGTCTGCTCTCATTGGAACCAGAAACTGGTATGATAATGCTTTTGAGGTAGTCCAAGTGGAAAATTCAGTCAAATGTTCAGGTTGCCCATCAGCTACAGGTTTGTTATCAACTACCTTCAAAGCTCCTGGCTCCCATCAAAGAGGTAAGTGTGTCTAAAAAACAATAATAAAAATAAAAACCTCCCTCTTAATGTCTCTGGGCAGGTAGGCTCTCTGAGAGTGCCAGAAATTTGTGGCAATGAGGATAGGATTCAGTGAATGCAACTAGAGCTGCTTAGTGTCTCACAAAGCCAACCAGAGTGTTATCCCTGAGAACAAGGATTCAGTGGCGTCCTTATTCATTCTAGTCGGTTCTTCTGAGTAATTGGCCACTGAAGTTCTGAAAAGTAAGAAAATAGTTGCAAGAACCCCCAAAATGGTTTGTAAAAATTGTCTCCCTGACATATTAACTACTTTTCCAAGGGGTGGGTACTTTTTGTTCTTTTTTTTTCTCTTTAGTCAATTTGGTTAGGTCCATTTCATTCTTTTAAATACAAAAGTAGCATTTAAGCATTAAGGAAAACACAGTGGTGTCAGGGACAAGTACTGCTCAGTATATTTGGTAGGCAAAAGCTTATTGTTCTAGCAAACTTACATAATACTGTCTTCAGGGTATACATCAAGATGACCTAAGAAGATATTTGCTTTTAGTATGGGTACAACTAAATTCCCGTGAATGTGATCCAAGATAAACTGGTTTTATACTATATTCTGCTTAGGGTGAGTCGGGATTATAGAACTGGCACTGGGTTCAGAGTCAGAAAATGTGTTCTTTTTTTTGGCTTTGATTTTAACTGTGCCATTTAAGGTTTCTATGTCTCAATTTTCTCATTTATTTTTAAATGGACATGAGTATACTTTTTCTGCCATATCGTCATAGGGCAATGTAAGGGTCAAATATGAGAGGTTTTTGCCAAAATATGAAGTTTGAGGCATTATCTAGCATATAAATCTTTCTAAAAGTGCACTTTCATGTGTTTAAGAATGTAGAAAGGGCCACGCTTTCTAAACAGTGGTGTGTATACCTTAGGAAGTACTTTGTGGCATGCTATCATAGAGCTGCATAAGCCTAGCACACTTTTATACAGTATCAACATTACACAAGTATCTGGACGAACGTTTGATACTTTGAAAAACAATAAGAATATCTTATACTCATTATTAGCATAAAATATTTTTCTGAAGTTTTAAGACAACACATGAAACTTCAAAATCGTTTTGGTAAGTGGCAGGTAGCATCAACAATACCGCAGGTAGCATCAACAATACGTCCCAAACCCTGAAGGGGCATCTATCTTTATGTTCTTCTCTGCTATTCGGGACAGTTAGGCAGAGCACTTTGCATAGCCCTAGTACTGTGTCCAAATCATACTCTTCTGTTGCATATATGAGGCCTTCCAGAATAGTGGATAGAATTGTCTGTTGATTCTCATTTCTACCATACTCTATGACTCAATCTATGTTCTGACTGATACAGCTTCTCGTACCTGTTGCAGAATGACTTGCGGGATATATTTGGTATTTTATAAACAGTTTGTTCTGTGAGATATTGACGAGATTGTTTTCCTTGAGTTAAATGTGTTTTATTACAAGGTACCTAGAAAAGGGAAATAGATATATTACTGTGTGTGCAGGCACATGAAAGTCACAAGATTGAAATGATACAAATGGCTCAACGCCTCTGTATTTTTACCCCAGGGATCCATGGTGGAAATTTTAGAGTCTGGGCATTCTCCCCAAGATCAGTTTTCTAAATCAGATGATTATAGCATGACTCTTCTTATATTGTGTCTTATCTGTCAGTTTTCTCACCTTCTCTATATGTTAAAAAATAAAGAGTAGCAAGAGTACAGGTGAGCGTCAGGAAAACTTTCTAAGAAGACTGATGCAGTGGCCCATGGGGCTGCCTTGAGGGTTCTGAGAGAGAGCCCTTTTTTCGACTAGTTAAGTTGATTTTTGCTCATTGATTTGTAGCAATAATTTAATTCTGGCTAATGATTTTTATCTGCTATATGTGCTACAGATATCTTCTTGTTTTTAATGTGTACACTTTATTAATTGATGTTTGTTTTCTCTTAATATTTTTTGTCTTATCCATGTCATGTATACATCATCGGCTCCTAGGTTTATTACTGTATAGTTTGAATATTTAAATTTTCTGTTTGTTACTTTGTTGATGGAAAAATGGATCACTTCATATCATGACCATGTTAAATAAAGATGTTGTTAACATAAAAAAAAAAAAAGAAGAAAGACACAGACACAAAAACATAAAGAAAAGCTGGGACCAGGTAGAACACTTTCCTCTAATGGAGGAGAAGTGACCCCGAACTAGCTCAGCATGTTTATTTTATAATCAAGCACAAAGGCAGTTGGAAGGGGTTCAAGGTCTGTGAAGGAGCGATAATGGAATTTTTTTGCTACCTAAATGGCAAGCTGTTCCACAGTTATCTTGTTGTCGCTAAGGCTTTATCTGTACTATGTGCACCCAGACGTGTGGGCTCTCAGATGCCGTTCTGTGTAGCAAGGTGCATCCCTTGCTCTTTGGCTAAGGTGCAGAGCAACCAAGCAGGACCTTGCCTTCGCTTGGGGCCTTGCCTTTGTTCAAGGCCTGCTGTCCAGGCAGTGCTCATCCCCTCCCCACATCTCATCTGCTCTCCACAGACTGATGTCCGTCCATGTTGCTAAATATATTACAGTCGTGTCTTTTTATTGCTGAATAGTATTCCATTGTATACATATATTAATTTATGTATTCACCTGTTGACAGACATTTGGGTTGATCCAATTGTTGGGTTATTATTAATAAAGCTGCAATTAATATTCATGAGAACGTTTTCATCAGGATATACACTTTTGCCACTATTGAGTAAATAAGAGCAGAACTGATGATCAAATTGTAAGTTTATGTGTCACTTTGAAAGAAAGCTTTCATCAGCTCCCCAAAATTGTTTTACCACTTGGCATTCTCAACAACAATGTATGAGAATTTCCAGCTGTTCTATATTCTTCTAAACACTTGGTAATACTAGTCTTTTAAATTCTGGTTTCTGTGGTCAACACGCAGTGGTACCTTCTTATTCTGTTAGTTTGCATTTCTCTGATGATAAACCTGAGCATCTTTTTATATACTACTTAATAATTTATATATGTCCTTTTGTGAAGTGACTCACATATTTTGTCTACTTTTAAATGACGTGTTCGCCTTCTTATTAACAAGTTGTACTATATATGTTTATATGTTAAAAATATTTTCTCAGCTGGGCTCAGTGGCTCAGCCTGTAATCCCGCGCCTTTGGGAGGCTGAGGTGAGTGGATTGCCTGAGCCCGCGGGTTCGAGACCTGCCTGGGCAGCGAGACCTCATCTCTACAATAAATCAAAAAATCAGCCGGGCGTGGTAGCGCATGCCTGTAATTCCGGCTACTCGGAAGGCTGAGGCAGAAGGATCGCCGGAGCCC
The DNA here is from genome assembly GCF_000164805.1 of Carlito syrichta. Taxonomy (NCBI): domain Eukaryota; kingdom Metazoa; phylum Chordata; class Mammalia; order Primates; family Tarsiidae; genus Carlito; species Carlito syrichta. The sequence continues at coordinate 556,971 of NW_007255558.1, forward strand.
AGCAGGTTGAGGCTGCGGTGGCCGGGAGCGGCCACTGCACTCCAGTCTGGGCGACAGAGTGAGACTCCAACTCAAAAAAAAAACAAAAAAATTTTCTCTTGGTCTATGATTTGTAGAATTATCTGTATTTATGGATTCTACAGTGATGTCACCTTTTTCACTCTCGATAATTGCTATTTGTTTCTAGTAATTTTTCCTTTTTTTATTGATTACCATTCTCTAAGCGTTTTTTTGCCTCTGTGACCTAATTTATTACATTTTTAAGAATTCAACTATCTGCAAATATTTTTAGAATATTTAAAAATATTTTTTCTTCCCTTTTTAGTATCCCGATTACACCTCTGTTAGGCTGATATTGTCCCCTTGCCTAGGATTATCTGTACTTTTTTCTTTATTCTTTGTGTCTTAGTTTAGGTTATTCATGTTGACCTGTCTTGAAGTTTTCTAATTTTTTTTCAACTGTGCTGAGTATACTCATGGCTGTGTTGAAGGCATTCTTCATCTGTTACCATGTATGTGTTTTTTTCTAGCATTATTATCTGATTTTTTCTTATGCTTTCATCTCTTTAAAATTTCTCACCTGCTCATGAAAGATGTCTACCCTTGTCTCTAGAGCCTTTGGAAACTTAGTAAAAGTTATTTAAAAGTTACAGTCTGATATTTCTAACATCTGAGCCTTACCTAAGTTTAGTTTTGCTGATGGCTGATTGCTTTGTATCTTAACATTTGTGTGTGTGCCTGTGTGTGTATGTATTTTATAAACAGACATCATGTGTAGGCAAGTAGAAACTGAAATGTTATTGATGCCTGGAAGTGGGCAAATATCTTTTTTCCTAGATAGTTAGCTGGCTTTCTGAGTAAATCTAGTTGGTAGTAAAGCGAGTGTTTTTATTTGTTTGTTAAGTTGATGCCCTACTGTTATGTTATGGTTGAGGGCAGGGAGTTGAAGTAGTTGGGGGTAGAGGGGAGTTATTCGGTGTTCTTGCTCTACTCTCAGCCTTAGTCTTACCTTTTGTGTTGAGTGGCTCAGAAGTTCTCTCTTCATATTCTTGTCCCTCTCCCAATAGTAGATTACTTTTTTCTTAATACGTCATGCTTGTTCACCTGACAGTGGTTATCCTTTGTGCTCTCAGTTGTCCTGGTTGAGTCTTAGTCTTAGGCAGGTTTTGTGTACCTTGTTCTGAGGTTGTATCTTTCTCAGTGAGTGGGGTCTTGCCCTATATGGCAAAAAAATCTCAAATGGTCTGAGCCTGGGAGGCTTTTCTACCTCCCACCAAGAGGTAGAGAACACATTTTTTTGTTCAGTACCTTTCCCCTCCAATGGGTCCTCATCTACCATATCAACAAAAGAGACAGTTTGCTGCCTTTCTCTCAGTAGATTAGGCTTCTGTTTTGTAGAGAAGTATCTGGGTGTGACTTTCCATTGTGCTGACTGTTCATCTTCTTTAGATTCGCACCATCATGGAGGCCAACACTGCAACACGCGGGAGATGCAGGAGGAGGAGTGTGAAGAGCATGTGAATGGGTGAAAACTTCGTTTGTGTCTCTGGCTTTTAGAAGCTCTATATTCTCATTATCCTACACTCAGATATCAGCAATTTCTTACCAATGTGGCTAAATTCTCCCTATTTATTGGAGTGCCAGCCCTATTTTCTTTCTGTCACTGCCATAGGTAAGCTAATAATTGTGGCCTGTCTTTCCCTTGAAGTACCTGTCTTTCTTTAGATTTTGTGCTATTGGATTGCTCTGCAAAATCAATTATCTCTTAAGCTCAAGAAAGGTCATTATTTTATAGATATTTGGATTTTTTTTCCCCTAAATGTGAGGGAAGTCAATCTTTTCAGCTTACTACATACTAAGCAATACTGAAAGTTCGCATTGGTCTCTGTTTACGTATTTTGCCATTTTCTAATCGAATGATTTGAAGCTTTTTACTTGCTTAAATGCATTTAAAATAATATGTCAAATTAAATTGAGAACTTAAAGAATATACATTTTTTATAGCAGATGAAGGTAAAAATTTGATTAAACATTTATATCAGTGTTTAAATGTTTTGGAAAATTTAATTCGTTAAGTTTCTACCTTTTTAGGCACTTTTTATTTGAAATAATTATAGACTCAAAAGAAGTTGCAAAAATAGTAAAGAGAGTTCTGGAAACCCCACTTGACTGTAGAATAAATTCAAAAGAAGTAAATTGACATTAGTACAATCCCATTAACTAGACTACAGATCTTATTCAGATTTTCCCAGTTTTTACATGCACTGTCATATATGTGTGTGTCTAACTCTTCATAGAAGCATTGTGTATATAGATATACATAACTAATATACAGAAATGTTCTATCACCACAAAAGAACTCTTGGGCTAACCTTTTTACAGTCACCTCCAGCCCCACCACTACTATCTCCTGATAATCACTACTTTTACTCTTATAAATGTTTGTCATTTTCAAGGCATTCATTTTTGTTCTTGCAAGAAAGTTATAGAAATGGAATAAATAATATTTTGATATTGACTTTTGTTAGTGCCATTCAGATTCACTCAAATCATTGCATATATAACTAGTTTGGTTCTTTGTATTACTGAATAGTATCTGACTGCATAAATGTAGCACAGTTTGTCTCACCAGTCACTTATAGAAGAATATTTTTTCCAGTGTTGATATTATGTTTAAAAGTTTCTATGACTATTTATGTACAGCTCTTTATGTGAATGTAAGTTTTAATTTATTTGAGATAGATATGTAGGAATATAATTGGTGCATTATATGGTAAGTACATATGGTTTTATAGAAAAACTGCTAAACTATTTTCCAGAGTGGCTATAACATTTTATATCTCCACCAGCTATCTATAAAACATCTAGCTTCTTTGCATCCTTATCAGAATTTGATATATCACTATTTTAAAATATAATTTTTATTAGATATATGGTTATATTCCATTGTGGTTTTAATTTATTTCCCTAGTGATTAATCATTTTGAATACCTTTTTATGTGTTTTTTTCCATCTATATATTCTCTTTGCTCTGTATGGCCTCTGTTTATGTCTTTTGCCATTTTCTAATTGGATGATTTGAAGTTTTTTACTATTAAATTTTGAGTATGTTATGTATGCTACATATGTGGTTTGCTAATATTTTCCTAGTCTGGAACTTGACTTTAGTATGTGTGTGTGTGTGTGTGTGTGTGTGTGTGTGTGTGTGTGTATTTAAATCTTTATTTTATTTATATTTTATTTTATTTTAAAGATGTGGGGTACAATTCAGGGTTAGGTATACAAATATCCACTATGCAAGTACCCTTGCATAGTATATATTTTTTTACTTTATTTTTTTATAAGATATGGAGTACAAGTCAGGATTAAGTACATAAGTAGTCTACGTGCAGGTGAAGTTTGGTTTCCCACTTCCCCTGGTCTACTAGGATCAGGTACCGTTAGTGATGTTATGTCTACCCCCCTGGGTAATGTCCCACTACTGCCAATACATGTGCTATCAGGATAAATATTCAAGACACACATCAAAGAAAGAACATGGGGTACTCAGTTATTTGTTTCTGTACTATATCACGGAGTATTATTGACTCTAAATCCATCCAAGTTGCTGTGAAGTTCATAAATGTTAATATTCTTGACAGACTGTTTTGAAGAGAAAAGAAAAAACCTTTAACTTTAAGAAAGTCTCAATTATTAATCTTATTATTTTAGTGATTGTGTTTTGGTGTCATATCTAAGAACTCCGCCTAGCAATAGATTTCAAAGATTGTTTTTACATTTTCTTCTAGAAGTTTTGTAATGTTACATCTTACGATTAAGAACCTGATTCATTTTGAGTTAACTTTTATACAAGTGTGAGGTTTTGTTTCAAGGTTTATTTATTTTGGATACGGATGTCTAATTGCTGCTACATCAATTGTTGAAATGTTACATTTTAGCTATAAGGATAACAATTGTTTAATAATTAAAAGAATGTTAATTGCTTACAAAACTCATAGAAGGTACAAAGGTACTCGGGACTATTCTTTTTTTTTTTTTTTTT